>NW_027189135.1:2795099-2987744 GCF_040958095.1 Procambarus clarkii
TGTGTCACAGTGGGCGCCGGGCTGGGTGTGTCACAGTGGGCGCCGGGCTGGGAGTGTCACAGTGGGCGCCGGGCAGGGAGTGTCACAGTGGGCGCCGGGCTGGGAGTGTCACAGTGGGCGCCGGGCTGGGAGTGTCACAGTGGGCGCCGGGCTGGGAGTGTCACAGTGGGCGCCGGGCTGGGTGTGTCACAGTGGGCGCCGGGCTGGGTGTGTCACAGTGGGCGCCGGGCTGGGAGTGTCACAGTGGGCGCCAGGGTGGGAGTGTCACATTGGGCGCCGGGCTGGGTGTGTCACAGTGGGCGCCGGGCTGGGAGTGTCACCGTGGGCGCCGGGCTGGGAGTGTCACAGTGGGCGCCGGGCTGGGAGTGTCACAGTGGGCGCCGGGCTGGGTGTGTCACAGTGGGCGCCTGGCAGGGTGTGTCACAGTGGGCGCCGGGCTGGGAGTGTCACAGTGGGCGCCGGGCAGGGAGTGTCACAGTGGGCGCCGGGCAGGGAGTGTCACAGTGGGCGCCGGGCAGGGAGTGTCACAGTGGGCGCCGGGCTGGGAGTGTCACAGTGGGCGCCGGGCTGGGAGTGTCACAGTGGGCGCCAGGCAGGGAGTGTCACAGTGGGCGCCGGGCTGGGAGTGTCACAGTGGGCGCCGGGCTGGGAGTGTCACAGTGGGCGCCGGGCAGGGAGTGTCACAGTGGGCGCCGGCTGGGTGTGTCCACAGTGGGCGTGTCCACAGTGGGCGCCGGGCTGGGTAGTGTCACAGTGGGCGCCGGGCTGGGTGTGTCACAGTGGGCGCCGGGCTGGGAGTGTCACAGTGGGCGCCGGGCTAGGGAGTGTCACTAGTGGGCGCCGGGCTGGGAGTGTCACAGTGGGCGCCGGGCTGGGAGTGTCACAGTGGGCGCCGGGCTGGGAGTGTCACAGTGGGCGCCGGGCTGGGAGTGTCACAGTGGGCGCCGGGCTGGGTGTGTCACAGTGGGCGCCGGGCTGGGAGTGTCACAGTGGGCGCCGGGCTGGGAGTGTCACAGTGGGCGCCGGGCTGGGAGTGTCACAGTGGGCGCCGGGCTGGGAGTGTCACAGTGGGCGCCGGGCTGGGAGTGTCACAGTGGGCGCCGGGCTGGGAGTGTCACAGTGGGCGCCGGGCTGGGTGTGTCACAGTGGGCGCCGGGCTGGGTGTGTCACAGTGGGCGCCGGGCTGGGAGTGTCACAGTGGGCGCCGGGCTGGGAGTGTCACAGTGGGCGCCGGGCTGGGAGTGTCACAGTGGGCGCCGGGCTGGGAGTGTCACAGTGGGCGCCGGGCTGGGAGTGTCACAGTGGGCGCCGGGCTGGGTAGTGTCACAGTGGGCGCCGGGCTGGGAGTGTCACAGTGGGCGCCGGGCTGGGAGTGTCACAGTGGGCGCCGGGCTGGGAGTGTCACAGTGGGCGCCGGGCTGGGTAGTGTCACAGTGGGCGCCGGGCTGGGAGTGTCACAGTGGGCGCCGGGCTGGGAGTGTCACAGTGGGCGCCGGGCTGGGAGTGTCACAGTGGGCGCCGGGCTGGGTGTGTCACAGTGGGCGCCTGGCAGGGGAGTGTCACAGTGGGCGCCGGGCTGGGAGTGTCACAGTGGGCGCCGGGCAGGGAGTGTCACAGTGGGCGCCGGGCTGGGAGTGTCACAGTGGGCGCCAGGCAGGGAGTGTCACAGTGGGCGCCGGGCTGGGAGTGTCACAGTGGGCGCCGGGCTGGGAGTGTCACAGTGGGCGCCAGGCAGGGAGTGTCACAGTGGGCGCCGGGCTGGGAGTGTCACAGTGGGCGCCGGGCTGGGAGTGTCACAGTGGGCGCCGGGCTGGGAGTGTCACAGTGGGCGCCGGGCTGGGAGTGTCACAGTGGGCGCCGGGCTGGGAGTGTCACAGTGGGCGCCGGGCTGGGTGTGTCACAGTGGGCGCCGGGCTGGGAGTGTCACAGTGGGCGCCGGGCTGGGTAGTGTCACAGTGGGCGCCGGGCTGGGAGTGTCACAGTGGGCGCCGGGCTGGGAGTGTCACAGTGGGCGCCGGGCTGGGTGTGTCACAGTGGGCGCCGGGCTGGGAGTGTCACAGTGGGCGCCGGGCTGGGTGTGTCACAGTGGGCGCCGGGCTGGGAGTGTCACAGTGGGCGCCGGGCTGGGAGTGTCACAGTGGGCGCCGGGCTGGGAGTGTCACAGTGGGCGCCGGGCTGGGAGTGTCACAGTGGGCGCCGGGCTGGGAGTGTCACAGTGGGCGCCGGGCTGGGTGTGTCACAGTGGGCGCCGGGCTGGGTGTGTCACAGTGGGCGCCGGGCGGGATGTGTCACAGTGGGCGCCGGGCTGGGTGTGTCACAGTGGGCGCCGGGCTGGGTGTGTCACAGTGGGCGCCGGGCTGGGTAGTGTCACAGTGGGCGCCGGGCAGGGTAGTGTCACAGTGGGCGCCAGGCAGGGAGTGTCACAGTGGGCGCCAGGCTGGGTAGTGTCACAGTGGGCGCCGGGCTGGGAGTGTCACAGTGGGCGCCGGGCTGGGATGTGTCACAGTGGGCGCCGGGCTGGGTGTGTCACAGTGGGCGCCGGGCTGGGAGTGTCACAGTGGGCGCCGGGCTGGGAGTGTCACAGTGGGCGCCGGGCTAGGGTGTGTCACAGTGGGCGCCGGGCTGGGAGTGTCACAGTGGGCGCCGGGCTGGGAGTGTCACAGTGGGCGCCGGGCTGGGTGTGTCACAGTGGGCGCCGGGCTGGGAGTGTCACAGTGGGCGCCGGGCAGGGAGTGTCACAGTGGGCGCCGGGCTGGGAGTGTCACAGTGGGCGCCGGGCTGGGAGTGTCACAGTGGGCGCCGGGCTGGGAGTGTCACAGTGGGCGCCGGGCTGGGAGTGTCACAGTGGGCGCCGGGCTGGGTGTGTCACAGTGGGCGCCGGGCTGGGTGTGTCACAGTGGGCGCCGGGCGGGATGTGTCACAGTGGGCGCCGGGCTGGGTGTGTCACAGTGGGCGCCGGGCTGGGTGTGTCACAGTGGGCGCCGGGCTGGGTAGTGTCACAGTGGGCGCCGGGCTGGGTGTGTCACAGTGGGCGCCAGGGCTGGGAGTGTCACAGTGGGCGCCAGGCATGGGTGTGTCACAGTGGGCGCCGGGCTGGGTGTGTCACAGTGGGCGCCGGGCTGGGTGTGTCACAGTGGGCGCCGGGCTGGGTGTGTCACAGTGGGCGCCAGGGCTGGGTGTGTCACAGTGGGCGCCGGGCTGGGAGTGTCACAGTGGGCGCCGGGCTGGGTGTGTCACAGTGGGCGCCGGGCTGGGTGTGTCACAGTGGGCGCCGGGCTGGGAGTGTCACAGTGGGCGCCGGGCTGGGAGTGTCACAGTGGGCGCCGGGCAGGGTGTGTCACAGTGGGCGCCGGGCTGGGAGTGTCACAGTGGGCGCCGGGCTGGGTGTGTCACAGTGGGCGCCGGGCTGGGTGTGTCACAGTGGGCGCCGGGCTGGGAGTGTCACAGTGGGCGCCGGGCAGGGAGTGTCACAGTGGGCGCCGGGCTGGGAGTGTCACAGTGGGCGCCGGGCTGGGAGTGTCACAGTGGGCGCCGGGCTGGGAGTGTCACAGTGGGCGCCGGGCTGGGTGTGTCACAGTGGGCGCCGGGCTGGGTGTGTCACAGTGGGCGCCGGGCTGGGAGTGTCACAGTGGGCGCCAGGGTGGGAGTGTCACATTGGGCGCCGGGCTGGGTGTGTCACAGTGGGCGCCGGGCTGGGAGTGTCACCGTGGGCGCCGGGCTGGGAGTGTCACCGTGGGCGCCGGGCTGGGAGTGTCACAGTGGGCGCCGGGCTGGGTGTGTCACAGTGGGCGCCTGGCAGGGTGTGTCACAGTGGGCGCCGGGCTGGGAGTGTCACAGTGGGCGCCGGGCAGGGAGTGTCACAGTGGGCGCCGGGCAGGGAGTGTCACAGTGGGCGCCAGGCAGGGAGTGTCACAGTGGACGCCGGGCTGGGAGTGTCACAGTGGGCGCCGGGCTGGGAGTGTCACAGTGGGCGCCAGGGCAGGGAGTGTCACAGTGGGCGCCGGGCTGGGAGTGTCACAGTGGGCGCCGGGCTGGGAGTGTCACAGTGGGCGCCGGGCAGGGAGTGTCACAGTGGGCGCCGGGCTGGGTGTGTCACAGTGGGCGTGTCACAGTGGGCGCCGGGCTGGGTGTGTCACAGTGGGCGCCGGGCTGGGTGTGTCACAGTGGGCGCCGGGCTGGGAGTGTCACAGTGGGCGCCGGGCAGGGAGTGTCATAGTGGGCGCCGGGCTGGGAGTGTCACAGTGGGCGTCGGGCTGGGAGTGTCACAGTGGGCGTCGGGCTGGGAGTGTCACAGTGGGCGCCGGGCTGGGAGTGTCACAGTGGGCGCCGGGCTGGGTGTGTCACAGTTGGCGCCGGGCTGGGAGTGTAACCGTGGGCGCCGGGCTGGGAGTGTCACAGTGGGCGCCGGGCTGGGAGTGTCACAGTGGGCGCCGGGCTGGGAGTGTCACAGTGGGCGCCGGGCAGGGTGTGTCACAGTGGGCGCCGGGCTGGGAGTGTCACAGTGGGACGCCGGGCTGGGTGTGTCACAGTGGGCGCCGGGCTGGGTGTGTCACAGTGGGCGCCGGGCTGGGAGTGTCACAGTGGGCGCCGGGCAGGGAGTGTCACAGTGGGCGCCGGGCTGGGAGTGTCACAGTGGGCGCCGGGCTGGGAGTGTCACAGTGGGCGCCGGGCTGGGAGTGTCACAGTGGGCGCCGGGCTGGGTGTGTCACAGTGGGCGCCGGGCTGGGTGTGTCACAGTGGGCGCCGGGCTGGGAGTGTCACAGTGGGCGCCGGGCTGGGAGTGTCACAGTGGGCGCCGGGCTGGGAGTGTCACAGTGGGCGCCGGGCTGGGAGTGTCACAGTGGGCGCCGGGCTGGGAGTGTCACCGTGGGCGCCGGGCTGGGAGTGTCACAGTGGGCGCCGGGCTGGGTGTGTCACAGTGGGCGCCTGGCAGGGTGTGTCACAGTGGGCGCCGGGCTGGGAGTGTCACAGTGGGCGCCGGGCAGGGAGTGTCACAGTGGGCGCCGGGCAGGGAGTGTCACAGTGGGCGCCAGGCAGGGAGTGTCACAGTGGACGCCGGGCTGGGAGTGTCACAGTGGGCGCCGGGCTGGGAGTGTCACAGTGGGCGCCAGGCAGGGAGTGTCACAGTGGGCGCCGGGCTGGGAGTGTCACAGTGGGCGCCGGGCTGGGAGTGTCACAGTGGGCGCCGGGCAGGGAGTGTCACAGTGGGCGCCGGGCTGGGTGTGTCACAGTGGGCGTGTCACAGTGGGCGCCGGGCTGGGTGTGTCACAGTGGGCGCCGGGCTGGGTGTGTCACAGTGGGCGCCGGGCTGGGAGTGTCACAGTGGGGCGCCGGGCAGGGAGTGTCATAGTGGGCGCCGGGCTGGGAGTGTCACAGTGGGCGTCGGGCTGGGAGTGTCACAGTGGGCGTCGGGCTGGGAGTGTCACAGTGGGCGCCGGGCTGGGAGTGTCACAGTGGGCGCCGGGCTGGGTGTGTCACAGTTGGCGCCGGGCTGGGAGTGTAACCGTGGGCGCCGGGCTGGGAGTGTCACAGTGGGCGCCGGGCTGGGTGTGTCACAGTGGGCGCCTGGAAGGGTGTGTCACAGTGGGCGCCGGGCTGGGAGTGTCACAGTGGGCGCCGGGCTGGGAGTGTCACAGTGGGCGCCGGGCTGGGAGTGTCACAGTGGGCGCCGGGCTGGGAGTGTCACAGTGGGCGCCGGGCTGGGAGTGTCACAGTGGGCGCCGGGCAGGGAGTGTCACAGTGGGCGCCGGGGTGGGTGTGTCACAGTGGGCGTGTCACAGTGGGCGCCGGGCTGGGTGTGTCACAGTGGGCGCCGGGCTGGGTGTGTCACAGTGGGCGCCGGGCTGGGTGTGTCACAGTGGGCGCCGGGCTGGGTGTGTCACAGTGGGCGCCGGGCTGGGTGTGTCACAGTGGGCGCCGGGCAGGGTGTGTCACAGTGGGCGCCAGGAAGGGTGTGTCACAGTGGGCGCCAGGCAGGGTGTGTCACAGTGGGCGCCGGGCTGGGAGTGTCACAGTGGGCGCCGGGCTGGGTGTGTCACAGTGGGCGCCGGGCTGGGTGTGTCACAGTGGGCGCCGGGCTGGGAGTGTCACAGTGGGCGCCGGGCTGGGAGTGTCACAGTGGGCGCCGGGCAGGGTGTGTCACAGTGGGCGCCGGGCTGGGAGTGTCACAGTGGGCGCCAGGCAGGGAGTGTCACAGTGGGCGCCGGGCTGGGAGTGTCACAGTGGGCGCCGGGCTGGGAGTGTCACAGTGGGCGCCAGGCAGGGAGTGTCACAGTGGGCGCCGGGCATGGGAGTGTCACAGTGGGCGCCGGGCTGGGAGTGTCACAGTGGGCGCCGGGCAGGGTGTGTCACAGTGGGCGCCGGGCTGGGTGTGTCACAGTGGGCGCCGGGCTGGGTGTGTCACAGTGGGCGCCGGGCTGGGAGTGTCACAGTGGGCGCCGGGCTGGGAGTGTCACAGTGGGCGCCAGGGCAGGGAGTGTCACAGTGGGCGCCGGGCTGGGAGTGTCACAGTGGGCGCCGGGCTGGGAGTGTCACAGTGGGCGCCAGGCAGGGAGTGTCACAGTGGGCGCCGGGCTGGGAGTGTCACAGTGGGCGCCGGGCTGGGAGTGTCACAGTGGGCGCCAGGGCAGGGAGTGTCACAGTGGGCGCCGGGCTGGGAGTGTCACAGTGGGCGCCGGGCTGGGTGTGTCACAGTGGGCGCCAGGCTGGGAGTGTCACAGTGGGCGCCGGGCTGGGAGTGTCACAGTGGGCGCCGGGCTGGGTGTGTCACAGTGGGCGCCGGGCTGGGTGTGTCACAGTGGGCGCCGGGCTAGGGAGTGTCACAGTGGGCGCCGGGCTGGGAGTGTCACAGTGGGCGCCGGGCTGGGTGTGTCACAGTGGGCGCCGGGCTGGGTGTGTCACAGTGGGCGCCGGGCTGGGTGTGTCACAGTGGGCGCCGGGCTGGGTGTGTCACAGTGGGCGCCGGGCTGGGTGTGTCACAGTGGGCGCCGGGCTGGGAGTGTCACAGTGGGCGCCGGGCAGGGAGTGTCACAGTGGGCGCCGGGCTGGGAGTGTCACAGTGGGCGCCGGGCAGGGAGTGTCACAGTGGGCGCCGGGCTGGGTGTGTCACAGTGGGCGCCGGGCTGGGTGTGTCACAGTGGGCGCCGGGCTGGGAGTGTCACAGTGGGCGCCGGGCTGGGAGTGTCACAGTGGGCGCCGGGTTGGGAGTGTCACAGAGGGCGCCGGGCTGGGAGTGTCACAGTGGGCGCCGGGCAGGGAGTGTCACAGTGGGCGCCGGGCTGGGTGTGTCACAGTGGGCGCCGGGCAGGGAGTGTCACAGTGGGCGCCGGGCTGGGAGTGTCACAGTGGGCGCCGGGCAGGGAGTGTCACAGTGGGCGCCGGGCTGGGAGTGTCACAGTGGGCGCCGGGCAGGGAGTGTCACAGTGGGCGCCGGGCTGGGTGTGTCACGGTGGGCGCCGGGCTGGGAGTGTCACAGTGGGCGCCGGGCTGGGTGTGTCACAGTGGGCGCCGGGCTGGGTGTGTCACAGTGGGCGCCGGGCTGGGAGTGTCACAGTGGCCGCCGTGCTGGGAGTGTCACAGTGGGCGCCGGGCTGGGAGTGTCACAGAGGGCGCCACCTGGTGTAGGGAAGGCTCCTCTTCTGAGTCTTCATCGTGAATATCAATACTCTGGCTTGCTGAGGATGAGTGATCAGAAGGGGCAGGTGAGGCAGGAATGATTCGTCAAGTGACTGGGTGTTGGGGTTTACCATGATGGTGACACCTTCCACATGAGGGGTAGAAGGGTTACCTCTCTCTGCTGCGTTGAGCTGGGGAGTCTGAGAGAGGTGTTTGGTCTTGGGACTTGTGAGGTGGGTGGGACAGTGGAGTTTGTCATATCTTGCATGGCGGTGGTTGTTTCATTTATTGTGGGTTCAGAGACCGGGGGTTCGTGGTGTGGTGACTGTGCTTGCGATGATTGTTCAGGGCTGGATGAGAATGCATCATCTGGGATTGTGACTGTAGGTAGATTGTTAGCCATCAAAAGCTTATTGATTGTTGTGGAAAATACGAATGGGTATTCTGCGGCAGCCTGCGGATGTTGCTACAATTGTTATTAAGACCTGCACCACCTCCCAAATCATCAGAAGACACAAAAGGCGCCTGTGACATTGACGTTGTTGGGTGAGTTTGGTCCACCCCCCAAGCATTATGCTGGTTAGGTAAGGATGTCTGCTGGGAAGCCTGGTTTTTACCTTGACCTGGCAACTTAGGGAATGTTGCAGCGTTCATATTTGGTGTCGTCTGTGACTGGTTAGGTCGTGAGGTTTGGTCCTTGTCAAGGATTTTCTGTATTGCTGCTTTCCTCACTGGACACACAGGAGATACTGCTGTATGTCCACCTCCACAGAGGGCACATTTTCGTCTGTCAGGTTGAGGACAATCTCTAAATTTATGGTGTTCAGTACAAATACTACAAGTGCTTGTTGTTGCAGGACACTTGTTCACCACGTGGTCGAAGCTGAAGCAACGAAAGCATTGCTTAATATCAGTGAAACTTTCTCTTGAGATTTGTTCAGGTGTTATGTACCCAAAGCATTTAAATCCCTGATCAATCACCTGGGTAGCATGGGCAGTAGTAGTAAACATTATCTTGCGAGTGGGGCGTGGGTTGCCTTCTTTGGTCATTCTGTGTATTTGTATAGCTTGTTGTTCATTGATTCTATTGATTTCGTCAAGCATATCATCGTCGTTGTGGTCCCTGGCTATGTGGCGATTGAATCGTGACAAACACAGTCCTCCCAACGTGGAATTTGCCAGTAGCATCGGGAATTACGCCCGCTGCATGGAGTGTAGACGCTTTATCGGGATGTAAGATTTTTTGAAGATCATCTTCAGTTGGGAGCAAAACAACTGCCTCGTTGGTTGTAAGAAAGGTTTCAACAGGTGAAGCTTCAACATAGGTGCCAGGAACATTGGAAATCTGGGTTTCATCAAGTTTATAAGGTTCAACGAACCTTAATTTGTCTTACTGGCATGATGATGATAGTGGTGTTAGCATGATTGGTGACTGATAATAATGTCTCCGGCCACCCCAACACGTGTCCCGCCACCCCAGCACGTGTCCCACCACCCCAGCACGTGTCCCGCCACCCCAACACGTGTCCAGCCACCCCCAACACGTGTCCCACCTCCCCAACACATGTCCCACCACCCCCAACACGTGTCCCACCACCCCAACACGTGTCCCACCACCCCAACACGTGTCCCGCCACTACAACACGTGTCCCACCACCCCAACACGTGTCCCGCCACCCCAACACGTGTCCCACCACCCCAACTCGTGTCCCGCCACCCCAACACGTGTCCCACCACCCCAACACGTGTCCCACCACCCCAACACGTGTCCCACCACCCCAGCACGTGTCCCGCAACCCCAGCACGTGTCCCGCCACCCCCAACACGTGTCCCACCACCCCAACACGTGTCCCGCCACCCCAACACGTGTCCCACCACCCCAGCACGTGTCCCACCACCCCAACACGTGTCCCACCACCCCAGCACGTGTCCTGCCACCCCAACACGTGTCCCGCCACCCCCAACACGTGTTCCACCACCCCAACACGTGTCCCGCCACCCCAACACGTGTCCCACCACCCCAACACGTGTCCCGCCACCCCAACACGTGTCCCGGCACCCCAACACGTGTCCTACCACCCCAACACGTGTTCCGCCTCCCCCAACACGTGTCCCACCACCCCAACACGTGTCCCGCCACCCCCAACACGTGTCCCACCACCCCAACACGTGTCCCGCCACCCCAACACGTGTCCCGCCACCCCAACACGTGTCCCGCCACCCCAACACGTGTCCCACCACCCCAACACGTGTTCCGCCACCCCCAACACGTGTCCCACCACCCCAACACGTGTCCCGCCACCCCAACACGTGTCCCACCACCCCCAACACGTGTCCCACCACCCCCAACACGTGTCCCACCACCCCAACACGTGTCCCGCCACCCCAACACCTGTCCCACCACCCCAACACGTGTCCCGCCACCCCAACACGTGTCCCACCACCCCAACACGTGTCCCACCACCCCAACACGTGTCCCGCCACCCCAACACGTGTCCCGCCACCCCAACACGTGTCCCGCTACTCCAACACGTGTCCCACCACCCCCAACACGTGTCCCACCACCCCAACACGTGTCCCACCACTCCAACACGTGTCCCACCACCCCCAACACGTGTCCCGCCACCCCCAACACGTGTCCCGCCACCCCAACACGTGTCCCACCACCCCAACACGTGTCCCACCACCTCAACACGTGTCCCGCCACCCCAACACGTGTCCCGCCACCCCAACACGTGTCCCACCACCCCAACACGTGTCTCGCCACCCCCAACACGTGTCCCGCCACCCCCAACACGTGTCCCGCCACCCCAACACGTGTCCCGCCACCTCAACACGTGTCCCGCCACCCCAACACCTGTCCCGCCACCCCAACACGTGTCCCGCCACCTCAACACGTGTCCCGCCACCCCAACACGTGTCCCGCCACCCTAACACGTGTCCCACCACCCCAACACGTGTCCCACCACCCCAACACGTGTCCCGCCACTACAACACGTGTCCCACCACCCCAACACGTGTCCCGCCACCCCAACACGTGTCCCACCACCCCATCACGTGTCCCGCCACCCCCAACACGTGTCCCACCACCCCAACACGTGTCCCGCCACCCCAACACGTGTCCCACCACCCCATCACGTGTCCCGCCACCCCCAACACGTGTCCCACCACCCCAACACGTGTCCCACCACCCCAACACGTGTCCCGCCACCCCAACACGTGTCCCGCCACCCCAACACGTGTCCCGCCACCCCAACACGTGTCCCGCCACCCCCAACACGTGTCCCACCACCCCAACACGTGTCCCGCCACCCCAACACGTGTCCCACCACCCCAACACGTGTCCCACCACCCCAACACGTGTCCCACCACCCCAGCACGTGTCCTGCCACCCCAACACGTGTCCCGCCACCCCCAACACGTGTCCCACCACCCCAACACGTGTCCCGCCACCCCAACACGTGTCCCACCACCCCAACACGTGTCCCGCCACCCCAACACGTGTCCCGGCACCCCAACACGTGTCCTACCACCCCAACACGTGTTCCGCCTCCCCCAACACGTGTCCCACCACCCCAACACGTGTCCCGCCACCCCCAACACGTGTCCCACCACCCCAACACGTGTCCCGCCACCCCAACACGTGTCCCGCCACCCCAACACGTGTCCCGCCACCCCAACACGTGTCCCACCACCCCAACACGTGTTCCGCCACCCCCAACACGTGTCCCACCACCCCAACACGTGTCCCGCCACCCCAACACGTGTCCCACCACCCCCAACACGTGTCCCACCACCGCCAACACGTGTCCCACCACCCCAACACGTGTCCCGCCACCCCAACACCTGTCCCACCACCCCAACACGTGTCCCGCCACCCCAACACGTGTCCCACCACCCCAACACGTGTCCCACCACCCCAACACGTGTCCCGCCACCCCAACACGTGTCCCGCCACCCCAACACGTGTCCCGCTACTCCAACACGTGTCCCACCACCCCCAACACGTGTCCCACCACCCCAACACGTGTCCCACCACTCCAACACGTGTCCCACCACCCCCAACACGTGTCCCGCCACCCCCAACACGTGTCCCGCCACCCCAACACGTGTCCCACCACCCCAATACGTGTCCCACCACCTCAACACGTGTCCCGCCACCCCAACACGTGTCCCGCCACCCCAACACGTGTCCCACCACCCCAACACGTGTCTCGCCACCCCCAACACGTGTCCCGCCACCCCCAACACGTGTCCCGCCACCCCAACACGTGTCCCGCCACCTCAACACGTGTCCCGCCACCCCAACACCTGTCCCGCCACCCCAACACGTGTCCCGCCACCTCAACACGTGTCCCGCCACCCCAACACGTGTCCCGCTACCCTAACACGTGTCCCACCACCCCAACACGTGTCCCACCACCCCAACACGTGTCCCGCCACCCCAACACGTGTCCCACCACCTCAACACGTGTCCCGCCACCCTAACACGTGTCCCACCACCCCAACACGTGTCCCACCACCCCAACACGTGTCCCGCCACCCCAACACGTGTCCCGGCACCCCAACACGTGTCCCTACCACCCCAACACGTGTCCGCCACCCCAACACGTGTCCCGCCACCCTAACACGTGTCCCACCACCCCAACACGTGTCCCACCACCCCAACACGTGTCCCGCCACCCCAACACGTGTCCCGGCACCCCAACACGTGTCCTACCACCCCAACACGTGTTCCGCCACCCCCAACACGTGTCCCACCACCCCAACACGTGTCCCACCACCCCAACACGTGTCCCACCACCCCAACACGTGTCCCGCCACCCCAACACGTGTCCCGCCACCCCCAACACGTGTCCCGCCACCCCAACACGTGTCCCGCCACCCCAACACGTGTCCCGCCACCCCAACACGTGTCCCACCACCCCAACACGTGTCCCACCACCTCAACACGTGTCCCGCCACCCCAACACGTGTCCCGCCACCCTAACACGTGTCCCACCACCCCAACACGTGTCCCACCACCCCAACACGTGTCCCGCCACCTACAACACGTGTCCCACCACCCCAACACGTGTCCCGCCACCCCAACACGTGTCCCACCACCCCAACACGTGTCCCGCCACCCCCAACACGTGTCCCACCACCCCAACACGTGTCCCACCACCCCAACACGTGTCCCGCCACCCCAACACGTGTCCCGCCACCCCAACACGTGTCCCACCACCCCAACACGTGTCCCCGCCACCCCAACACGTGTCCCACCACCCCAACACGTGTCCCGACCACCCCAACACGTGTCCCGCCACCCCAACACGTGTCCCGCCACCCCAACACGTGTCCCACCACCCCAACACGTGTCCCACCACCCCAACACGTGTCCCGCCACCCCAACACGTGTCCCGCCACCCCAACACGTGTCCCACCACCCCCAACACGTGTCCCGCCACCCCAACACGTGTCCCGCCACCCCAACACGTGTCCCACCACCCCAACACGTGTCCCACCACCCCAACACGTGTCCCGCCACCCCCAACACGTGTCCCGCCACCCCAACACGTGTCCCGCCACCCCAACACGTGTCCCGCCACCCTCAACACGTGTCCCGCCACCCCAACACGTGTCCCGCCACCCCAACACGTGTCCCGCCACCCCCAACACGTGTCCCGCCACCCCCAACACGTGTCCCGCCACCCCCAACACGTGTCCCGCCACCCCAACACGTGTCCCGCCACCCCAACACGTGTCCCGCCACCCCCAACACGTGTCCCGCCACCCCCAACACGTGTCCCGCCACCCCCAACACGTGTCCCGCCACCCCAACACGTGTCCCGCCACCCCAACACGTGTCCCGCCACCCCAACACGTGTCCCGCCACCCCAACACGTGTCCCGCCACCCCAACACGTGTCCCGCCACCCCAACACGTGTCCCGCACACCCCAACACGTGTCCCGCCACCCCAACACGTGTCCCGCCACCCCCAACACGTGTCCCGCCACCCCAACACGTGTCCCGCCACCCCCAACACGTGTCCGCCCACCCCAACACGTGTCCCGCCACCCCCAACACGTGTCCCGCCACCCCAACACGTGTCCCGCCACCCCAACACGTGTCCCACCACCCCAACACGTGTCCCGCCACTCCAATACGTGTCTCACCATCCCAACACGTGTCCCACCACAGTTAATGCTGAACGTTTACGGATGGTTTGTGCTGGGTGTTGAGAGCTAAACATTTTGGTTGGTGTTGAGAGCTAAAGACTAACGAAATACAGAGTTAGGAGGAGGAGGATAGATGGTAGAGAAGAGATCGTGTGTGTTCCGTGGGTGTCTAAGAGAGTGTAAGAGAAAGTCAATGTGACATTGTCAATGTTGGTGATAAGAGAGCAGTCTGTCAAGCTGTTTGTCTAGTAAAGTTTCCCAGTAGACATTGAGGGCAGGAATGTTGGTACTCTCGTGAAGACTTTCGCTGGTATTGAACTCTTCCCATCGAGTGTTGGGAATACATCTAAGTGCTCTGTTTTGTATTCTCTGGAGATTTAGTAGTAGGCATCCTTCAGTCTCGGGAGACTATGGAGTTGCGCCCTAGTTGTCAATCCTGGTGCAGCGTCTGGTGTGACTGATGAGGCCAATCCGAGAGTGGCAGTCCATCCCACACCGAGCACAAACGAAGTCCGATTCTGGTCTGTCTTCCCGGCTACCGGCTTTCCTTCTCTGTCTCTTTGCCTCCGATTCCTTAGCACGTGACTCCTCGAACTTGGAGAGACCTCTTTGAACAGACTGCCTCCAGGCTGAACGGTCTGTAGCCAGTGTCTCCCATATAGCAAGATCGACGTCCATGGCTTTCAGGTCCCTTTTGCATACGTCTTTGTACCGTAGCTGGGGCTTGCCTGTTGGACGCTTTCCCTGCCTCAGCTCTCCGTACAGGAGATCCTTGGGGATCCTGCCGTCGCCCATTCGCACAACGTGCCCGAGCCAGCGCATTCGTCTCTGTTTCAGCATTGTGTACATGCTGGTGATTCTTGCTCTCCTCAAGACGTTGTTGTTTGTCACCTTGTCCTGCCAGGTGATGTCCAAGATGTGTCGAAGGCAGCGCATGTGGTAGGCATTCAGTTGTCTTTCCTGACGGGCGCGGAGTGTCCAAGACTCACTGCCATAAAGGAGAGTGCTCAGGACACAGGATCTGTAAACCTGAATCTTAGTATGCTCAGTTAGCCTATTGTTGGTCCACACTCTCTTTGTCAGTCTGGACATGGTAGTAGATGCCTTACCGATGCGTTTGTTTAGCTCCGTATCAAGAGAGAGGGAGTCAGAGATTGTGGAGCCCAGGTACACGAAGTCGTGAACGACTTCCAGTTTGGAATCGGAGATGCCGATGTCAGGTGGGGAGTCCACTTCTTGTCCCATGACTTGCGTTTTCTTCAGACTGATGGTGAGTCCGAAAGCCTGAGAGGCCTCGCTGAAGCGGGTTATGAGCCGTTGGAGGTCTTCAGCTGAGTGGGCAGTGACTGCTGCGTCGTCGGCAAAAAGGAAGTCGCGCAGACACCTCAGCCGAATCTTCGTCTTGGCTCTCAGCCTGGCGAGGTTAAAGAACTTTCCATCCGACCTGGTCCGGAGGTAAATGCCTTCCGTGACAGATCCGAAGGCGTGCCGCAGCATAACTGCGAAGAAAATCCCGAATAGGGTTGGAGCCAGTACGCAGCCCTGCTTTACTCCACTTCGGATGTCAAAGGCGTCTGATGTTAGGCCATCAAAGATCACGGTGCCCCTCATGTTCTCATGGAAAGATCTGATGATACTGAGGAGCCTGGGTGGGCATCCGATCTTGGGGAGGATCTTGAACAGGCCATCCCTGCTGACGAGGTCGAAGGCCTTCGTCAGAACTATGAAGGCTACGAAGAGTGGCTGCTTCTGTTCCCTGCATTTCTCCTGCAGTTGTCTGAGGGAAAAGACCATGTCGATGGTGGACCTGCCAGCTCTGAATCCGCATTGTGATTCTGGATAGACTCTCTCTGCAAGTACTTGGAGCCTCTTCAATGCGACTCGAGCAAACAACTTTCCGACAATACTGAGGAGGGAGATTCCACGGTAGTTGTTGCAGTCACCCCTGTCACCTTTATTCTTATACAGTGTGACGATGTTGGCATCCCTCATGTCCTGTGGCACCTCTCCTTCCCAGCAGAGGCAGAGAATTTCATGCAGCTCCATGAGCAGGCTACCTCTGCAGCACTTCAAGGTCTCAGCAGGAATGCCATCTTTGCCAGGAGCTTTACCAGAAGCAAGGGAGTCTAGGGCATCGCTGAGTTCTTCCAGGGTCGGTTCGCTGTCGAGCTCCATTAACACAGGCAGACACTTAATGGCGCTCAGGGCATCTTCGGTGACCACATTGTCCCTGGCGTATAGCTCAGAGTAGTGCTCGACCCAGCGCTTCAGCTGCAGTGTCTGGTCCTGAATCACCTCGCTAGTGGCAGATTTCAGAGGAGCGGTCTTCCTCTGGATTGGGCCGAGGGCCTGCTTGATGCCGTCATACATTCCCCTTACATTGCCTGTATCCGCTGCAGTCTGTATCTGGGAGCAGAGTAGGAGCCAATAGTTGTTGGCACATCGCCTGGCGCTCTGCTGCACTTTGCAGCGGACGGCCCGAAGGATCTGTAAGTTGTGCTGACTTGGGCTGGTTTTGTAGGCTGCCAAGGCGTTTCTCTCCTCTTTGATTACAGGTGTCATCTCTTCCGAGTGAGCCTCGAACCAGTCTGCCGACCTGCTGGTCTTCTTGCCAAAGGTGGAAATGGCAGCGTTGAACACAGCGTCTCTGAAGTGCTCCCATCTTTTACAGGCAGTGACCCCAGCTGGGCCAGGGAGAGCTTCCTTGAGCACGTGTGCAAAATCTTCCACCTTGTCCTGGTTGCGGGTCTTGGTGGTGTCGATGCGAGGTCTGCCCGCCTTTTTCGAGTGATGAATCTTCTTTGGTTGCATCTTGACCCTGCTACATACCAGGGAGTGGTCGGTGTCACAGACAGCACTCTGGTAGCTACGCGTAATCTTGACGCTGGGTAGACTTGCACGCCTGGTAAGAATCAGGTCAAGCTGGTGCCAGTGCTTGGATCTGGGGTGTCTCCAAGTTACTCGGTGTTGAGGCTTTGTGCCGAAGAACGTGTTGGTGACACAAAGACCATGAAGACAGCAGAGTTCTAGCAGATGTTGCCCGTTCTCATTCATCCTTCCTATGCCGAACTGACCCAGGCAAGTGGGCCGAATGTTGTGCTCGGCACCCACTCTGGCGTTGAAGTCGCCGAGGATGAACAGTGGCTCCTTTACAGGGATTCTCGCTATGACTCTGTTGAGGTCATCGTAGAATTTTTCCTTTGCCTCTGCTGGAAAAGTCAGGGTTGGTGCATATGCACTAATTACATTGACTGGTCCTGTTTGGGAGTACACTTGCAGACAGAATTCGTTCGGTTTCCCCCATCGGTGGCATAATGTGTCCCAACAGTGCATTCCTGACGGCAAATCCCACACCATGTTCTCTGGTCTCATCTGGAGGTTTTCCTTGCCAGAAGAAAGAGAAGGTCCTCTCTCTCACAGATCCTGATCCTGGGAGCCTGGTCTCTTGGAGAGCAACAATATCCATCTGCAGCTTGCTCAGTTCCCTATCGATGATTGCTGTTTTTCGGGCATCATTGATTTCTTGCAGGTCGTCAGAGAAACCTGGTGTCAGTGTCCTGACATTCCATGTGCCCAGCTTTAGGGCAGTTGATATTTTCTTCTTTGGTTTGGTATTGCTTGGTGCAAAGTTGTCGGGCCGCTTGTCGGTTTTCACCCTAAACCCCACGCACCCAGTGAGGTTAACAGGACCGTGGCGAGGCAACACCTTATTGGCTGGGGTTTGCCCAGCTTGAGGCGGGCGGTAGCTGCCCAGTGGGGCGCGATGACCCCTCCCACCGTCGGAAGCAACCCCTGGCGTCACACTCTTCGCCAATCGAGCAGAAGACTTAAAACCAGTAGACTGTCGCTTCCCGTGTTGAATTCGACGCTGTGAGGCGAAGCTGGAGTGTCCTCTCCAGGGCGCAAAGCCTGGGTAGGTAGATATGGAGGAGAAGCTGTTACCCATGCAGCAGGTCCCCCCTCTCCACGTTGCTGAAATTATCCAATAGAAAGGCAAATGCCAATACGCATGGTTCCAGCAACGTCGCAGGAGCTGCCAGAACGAGGTCGACGTCAACAACGAACTGCCTTAGGGGCTCCAACTCCGGATTTTTCCTCGAGGTTGACTCCTGAAGCCTTTCCCAAAAAAGGGGTATGGCCGCAAGGCAGCGGAGGTTTAAAATCAGGGTTTTCCTTCCCCTAGATGGGCTGCCTTCCCAGGCTATCGAGTCCCATCTACCCGGAGCAGCTGGTTTTAAGGCTCCAGAGGTACGCCCTCGCCCCTTCTCCTGTCGGTAAAAGCAGTTCCGCCGGACTTAGACTAAGCCACCCGTGCAGGCCAGGAGTTGGACTTGGTTGTCAGAGGCTATTTGAGACGCATACCGTATAGGAGCATTTTATAGGTCATGGGAGCTCGTCCCCCATTACCACCCCCTGGCTATGACAACCCCTTGGAACTCTGGAGATTTAGTTTATTAGTTACTGCCGCTTAGGAGAGAGCAAGTGGAGCATATGTTAGGAGTGGTCTAGTAAGTGCTTTATAGTGGCGCGTTTTAGTATCAAGTTTGGCAAATGTAAGTCTGTATAATTTGTTCATGGCTTGGTGAACTATTGCATGTTTCTGTGCAATGTGTGTGAAAGAGTAATTGTTGATAAAGTGTGAGGCCAAGAGGAACAAGATACAGAAATTTTAGTAGGATTAAGGAAGAATGAATAGAGTTGAACTGGAATAGGGTGTGCAGTTCCTTTACAGAGAAGTAGGGGATTTTTTAGTTGTTGAAGTTGGTTATAATGCGCCAGTGATACTCCCATTCTGTTACTACATAAAGTTGTTCTTGTGCTTTCCGTGATCAGGTGAGAGACATCCAGACGTGATGTGAGAGACATCATCAGCATAGCATATAGTTAATATGGTGCAATGAATAGGGTCAGGAATGGCAGTGATGCTTAGGGTGTAAAGTGTCCGGCAAGGACAGAGCCGTGAGGAACACTGGCATGTAATATGAAGTAATCAGTGTGTTCCCAGCAAACAATTTTAGGTTGCCACAACATATCTGGAAAGTATTTGAAAGTATTGGAAACGTTTGTTTTATCGTATCAGATACGATATTGTGTGTGGACTTAAATAGGTTTCCAAAACTTATAACCAAGACATATGTATCTAACACTAATTTGAGATGTTGTGGCAACTTTACACTCCTTACATGAGTCATTCATAATCCATTCATATACCAATATGAATCTCTTATGAAAGGTTTGAGCCAATAATCTGAACCCTTTTCACATCTTTGTGTTTAAAGTTAAATTTCTTGAAATTAAATTATATTTTATATTATATTATTTTTATTATATTTTATATTATATTATTATTTTCAATTTAAATATTAAAACCAATTGAAGGGTAAAAAAATCTAATAATTTATATTTCTTTTATTATTTACTAACAATTATAATTATTTACTAACAGAGAGAGGGGAGGCTGTACGGCGGAGAGTGGCGGCTGTGGCGGACAGTGGCGGCGGTGGCGGATAGTGGCGGCGGGCGGACAGTGGCGGCGGGCGGACAGTGGCGGCGGCGGGCGGACAGTGGCGGCAGGCGGACAGTGGCGGCGGTGGCGGATAGTGGCGGCGGGCGGACAGTGGCGGCGGTGGCGGATAGTGGCGGCGGCGGACAGTGGCGGCGGTGGCGGATAGTGGCGGCTGTGGCGGATAGTGGCGGCGGGCGGACCGTGGCGGCTTTGGCGGCGGTGGTGGACAGTGGCGGCGGCGGTGGTGGACAGTGGCGGCGGCGGGCGGACAGTGGCGGCGGCGGGCGGACAGTGGCGGCGGCGGGCGGACAGTGGCGGCGGCGGGCGGACAGTGGCGGCGGCGGGCGGACAGTGGTGGCGGCGGGCGGACAGTGGTGGCGGCGGGCGGACAGTGGAGGCGGCGGGCGGACAGTGGTGGCGGCGGGCGGACAGTGGTGGCAGCGGGCGGACAGTGGTGGCGGTGGCAGACAGTGGTGGCGGTGGCAGACAGTGGTGGCGGTGGCGGACAGTGGTGGCGGTTGCGGATAGTGGCAGCGGGCGGACAGTGGCGGCGGTCGGACAGTGGCGGCGGGCGGACAGTGGCGGCGGGCGGACAGTGGCGGCGGGCGGACGGTGGCGGATAGTGGCGGCGGGCGAACAGTGGCGTCGGGCGGACAGTGGCGGCGGGCGGACAGTGGCGGCGGGCGGACAGTGGCGGCGGGCGGACAATGGCGGCTGTGGCGGATAGTGGCGGCGGGCGGACCGTGGCGGCTTTGGCGGCGGTGGTGGATAGTGGCGGCGGGCGGACAGTGGCGGCGGCGGGCGGACTGTGGCGGCGGCGGGCGGACAGTGGCGGCGGCGGGCGGACAGTGGCGGCGGCGGGCGGACAGTGGAGGCGGCGGGCGGACAGTGGAGGCGGCGGGCGGACAGTGGAGGCGGCGGGCGGACAGTGGAGGCGGCGGGCGGACAGTGGTGGCGGCGGGCGGACAGTGGTGGCGGCGGGCGGACAGTGGTGGCGGCGGGCGGACAGTGGTGGCAGCGGGCGGACAGTGGTGGCGGTGGCAGACAGTGGTGGTGGTGGCGGACAGTGGCGGCGGTGGCGGACAGTGACGGCGTTGGCGGACAGTGGCGGCGGTGGCGGACAGTGGCGGCGGTGGCGGACACTGGCGGCTGTGTCTGGCGGTGGTGGCGGGCGGTGGCGGGTGGCGGCGTCTGTGATGAGTGGTGGCGGCTGGCGGTGGTGGGTGGTGGCGGCGGTGGTGGTGGGTGGTGGTGGCGGCGGCGGCTGGTGGTGGTGGGTGGTGGCGGCGGTGGTTGTGGGTGGTGGTGGCGGCGGCGGCTGGTGGTGGTGGTGGGTGGTGGCGGCGGGTGGTGGGTGGCGGCGGCGGCTGGTGGTGGTGGGTGGTGGCGGCGGGTGGTGGGTGGTGGCGGCTGTGGTGGGTGGTGGCGGGCGGTGGCGGGCGGCGGCGGTGGGTGGTGACGATCGGCGGTGGGGGGGGCTGGTGGCGGCTGGCGGTGGGTGGTGGCGGGTGGCGGCTGGTGGTGGGTGGTGGCGGAGGCGGCGGTGATGGGTGGTGGCGGGTGGTGGTGGCGGCGGCGGTGATGGGTGGTGGCGGCGGCGGTGGTGGTGGGTGGTGGTGGCGGCGGCGGTGATGGGTGGTGGTGGCGGCGGCGGTGATGGGTGGTGGCGGCGGTGGTGGTGGGTGGTGGTGGCGGCGGCGGCGGCTGGTGGTGGTGGGTGGCGGTGGTGGGTGGCGGTGGCTGGTGGCGGCTGGTGGTGGGTGGTGGCGGCGGGTGGTGAGTGGCGGTGGTGGGTGGCGGTGGCTGGTGGCGGGTGGCGGCTGGTGGCGGGTGGTGGCGGGTGCGGCTGGTGGCGGCTGGTGGCGGGTGGTGGCGGGAGGTGGCGGGTGGCGGCTGGTGACGGGTGGTGGCGGGTGGCGGCTGGTGGTGGCGGGTGGCGGCTGGTGGTGGGTGGTGGCGGGTGGCGGCTGGTGGTGGGTGGTGGCGGGTGGCGGCTGGTGGTGGGTGGTGGCGGCGGGTGGTGAGTGGCGGTGGTGGGTGGCTGGTGGCGGGTGGCGGCTGGTGGTGGGTGGAGGCGGGTGGCGGCTGGTGGTGGGTGGTGGCGGGTGGCGGCTGGTGGTGGCGGCTGGTGGTGGGTGGTGGCGGGTGGCGGCTGGTGGTGGGTGGCGGCTGGTGGCGGGTGGCGGCGGGTGGCGGCTGGTGGTGGGTGGTGGCGGCTGGTGGAGGGTGGCGGCTGGTGGTGGGTGGTGGCGGGTGGCGGCTGGTGGTGGGCGGCGGGTGGAGGGTGGCGGCTGGTGGCGGCCAGCTGGGACACACCCTTCACCACTGAAGGTCTGAGTACAACTATCCATATGTCTCTCTCACCCACCAGCCCAGTGTTGCCAGCTCGCGCTCTCAAAATGTTTCCTTCAAAGATTGTATATTATCTTTGAACAACAAGTTTGATTATGAAGGAAATAATGCATATATTATTGTCACATTAATACTGTGCAATATCTTATTACATTCCTGCTAAATAATTATAATTTGAAACAGGACAAAAAATCCAACATATATATAAAAACCAACATTAGAGATCACGAGGCCTAGGCCTCGCCTGTGACCACACATCCTGCCTCCCTGGCCTGCTACACTCTCACACCTCACACTCTTAACTCTCTCATAATCACTCTCACTCTCTTACTCTGTCACTCTTACTCTCTGTCACTCTTACTCTCTGTCACTCTTACTCTGTCACTCTTACTCTGTCACTCTTACTCTCTGTCACTCTTACTCTCTGTCACTCTTACTCTCTGTCACTCTTACTCTGTCACTCTTACACTCTGTCACTCTTACTCTCTGTCACTCTTACTCTCTGTCACTCTTACTCTCTGTCACTCTTACTCTCTGTCACTCTTACTCTCTGTCACTCTTACTCTCTGTCACTCTTACTCTCTGTCACTCTTACTCTGTCACTCTTACTCTCTGTCACTCTTACTCTCTGTCACTCTTACTCTCTGTCACTCTTACTCTCTGTCACTCTTACTCTGTCACTCTTACTCTCTGTCACTCTTACGCTGTCATTCTTACTCACTCTCAGTCACCCTTACCCATTCATACTCACTCTCTCTCTTACTCTCATACTCTTACTCTCAATTACTCTTACTCTCAATTACTCTTACTCTCAATCACTCTTACTCCCAATCACTCCTACTCCCAATCACTCCTACTCTCAATCACTCCTACTCTCATTCTTACTCTTACTCCTACTCCCAATCACTCTTACTCTCAATCACTCTTATTCTCATTCTTACTCTTACTCTCACTCTTACTCTTACTCCCAATCACTTTTACTCCCAATCACTCTTACTCTCAATCACTCTTACTCTCAATCACTCTTACTCTCATTCTTACTCTTACTCACTCTTACTCTCAATCACTCTTACTCCCAATCACTCTTACTCCCAATCACTCTTACTCTCAATCACTCTTACTCTCAATCACTCTTACTCTCATTCTTACTCTTACTCACTCTTACTCTCAATCACTCTTATTCTCATTCTTACTCCTACTCCCAATCACTCTTACTCCCAATCACTCTTACTCTCAATCACTCTTACTCCCAATCACTCTTACTCTCAATCACTCTTACTCGCAATCACTTTTACTCTCAATCACTCTTACTCGCAATCACTTTTACTCTCAATCACTCTTACTCTCAATCACTCTTACTCTCACTCTAACTCTCAATCACTCTTATGCACTATTACTCACTCTTTCTCTCAGTCATCCTTACTCACTCTCATACTCACTCTTACTCTGTCACTCTTACTCTCTGTCACTCTTACTCTCTGTCACTCTTACTCTCTGTCACTCTTACTCTCTATCACTCTTACTCTGTCATTCTTACTCTGTCACTCTTACTCACTCTCAGTCACCCTTACCCATTCATACTCACTCTCTCACTCTTACTCTCATACTCTTACTCTCAATTACTCTTACTCTCAATCACTCTTACTCCCAATCACTCCTACTCCCAATCACTCCTACTCTCAATCACTCCTACTCTCATTCTTACTCTTACTCCCAATCACTCTTACTCTCAATCACTCTTATTCTCATTCTTACTCTCACTCTTACTCCCAATCACTCTTACTCCCAATCACTCTTACTCTCAATCACTCTTACTCTCAATCACTCTTACTCTCAATCACTCATACTCTCAATCACTCTTACTCTCATTCTTACTCTTACTCACTCTTACTCTCAATCACTCTTATTCTCATTCTTACTCCTACTCTCACTCTAACTCCTACTCCCAATCACTCTTACTCCCAAATCACTCTTTCTCCCAATCACTCTTACTCTCAATCACTCTTACTCTCAATCACTCTTACTCTCAATCACTCTTACTCTCACTAACTCTCAATCACTCTTACTCTCACTCTAACTCTCAATCACTCTTACTCTCATACTCACCCTTACTCTCAATCACTTTACTCTCACTCTTACTCATTCTGTCACCCTTACTCACTCTGTCACTCTTACTCACTCTGTCACTCTTACTTATACTCACTCTTACTCACACTTACACACTCTCTGGCACTCTCACTCACCTTCAGTCACTCTTACTCACTCTTACCCACTCTCGCTCACTCTTACTCACTCTAGTTAATAAGAACACGCCAATATAAGACAACAAAACCGTTTTCAGATTCTTTCTCACCACTTTCCAGCAACTTTTATAATTTATATAAATTATCTTAGGGAATAATACATAAATTATATATTTAAACATGATATTAGTGTTTAGTGGAATGCATAAGGAGTCAAATTGTGTTAAAAAGAGCGATTTTTAGAAAATTTGGGAAACTACTTTTTTCTGTTCATATTATAACTAAATGGATTTTTAAGGTTTCACTCAGCCAATATATATCATTCACAATTTATTAATGAATTTAAAAAAGAAACACCATAAATTTTATATTTAAACATGTAAAAACTATTTGTTTTACATTTGGAAGAAAATAATTGTAGAAAAACTATTTATAATTAAACCTTTGTGTTTGGATTTTTTGAGTAAAAGTTTCTCAAAGGCTCTCCTGCACCATTCTCAATGCAAATCATTCCCACACCTATGGGAAGAGATAGGCGAACGTTGCGTAGATGATTTGTGTTTGCTGGGTTGTCGGATGAACTTAATCCTCATTGTCCTATTATCTAAGTAGTTAGCAAGAAGTTTAGTGGTGATAATGGGGAAGATTAAAGCTGTTTGCGTAATTTGAGGCCGTCATGCCAGTGCAAAGGTCTTCTCAACGTCCTTAGTGATGAGTGCAGTCTTAAGTCTTTAGTGATGGTTGATGCTGATGTAATTGGTCATGATATTTAAGGTGTCATGTGTGGACCGGTGAGGCCGGAAGTCAAACTGTTTAATAGCAAGTCATTGTCTTCCAGGTGCGTTGTCTTCCAGGTGCGTTGTCTTCCAGGTGCGTTGTGAGTCTCATGCTAACTTGCCTTTCAAAGACTTTGTCAAGTGTGTCTAGAAGGCTGATGGGTCTGTAGTGTTTGGGTCAGTGTGAGGTTCCCAGGTTATGGAGTGAGAACAGCAGTGGCAGAGTTGAAGGTGAGAGGAAAATAACCAGAGGCAAGAAGGGGGGTGAATAAGTTAGTGACAGCAGCAATGATAGAAGCAGGGAATTGTCGGAGGGTGTGTCCAATGTCAGACGCACCAGGGGCGCTGTGACGAGTGCCCATGAGAGCTGTCTTGACACCAGCTGGAGTCAGCGGAGTCTGTAGTTCAGTGTGAGAGTTGAGGTTGTCAAGGTGGATGAGGTCGTCAGGTGTGGTTTCACGTCTGGTTTGGTGTACCCAGTCTTCAACTACTTCAGTGTTGGGAAGGGCAGTTGGTTCAGGAGGAAGGGGATGAAAAATACGTTCCCAATGGTGTTTGAAAATGTTAAGTACTTCGTCAGGTTCGGCGATTTTGTTATTTTGTAGAAGGTATTTAAATGATGTATGAACTGATCCTTGTAAGCGTTTGATTTGTGTCCAGAATTCCTGTTGTGTCAGTGTTCTGTGTTGTTCTGATTGTTCAATGAGGTGTTTTGTGTGGTCTTACTCTAGGCTGTTGAGGATGTGGTTTTTTAGTGTTGTGAGGTCCCAGAGTACTTGTCCCTAGCGATGTGTGTTGTGTAGGACTCGAGAGTGATAAGAAGCTAGGAGGCGTTTAGTGAGAACGGAAGGGTTGACAAGTGAAGTGTGGTTTGAGTGTTGTGTTAGGAATGGTGATGTTTGCTGCATGTATGATGGTGTCTTGTATGTTGCGTGCTTGTGTGTCACTGTCAGTGTGATGTTTGTCATTGTATTCATAAGTGAGATTAGTATCATCAATGTGTTGTTTGAACATGTCCCAGTTTGCCCTGAAGCATGAGAAATGATGAGTGGTGGGGATTGTCGTGTCATGAACCCCCAGAGCCTCCCTGGCGGCGTAGTGCCTTACACAAATTACCAAGAGCCTCCTGGCCTACAATAGTTACGTCTAGATGGTAAGGAAAAGTCCAACAAAAGTTACCAGTTGACTGGGGCCAAATTATAAGCATGACACCATAATATATTCATACAAATTCACCCAGAACAAAACTCCCAATAGCACTTATGAGGTTGACAGCCGTCACTAGGCTCCAGCACCTGGTAACTGTGGTACACTAGTTCCTTGCTGGCCATAAGGTCTTAACAAGGTGCGGGGGTGACAGTCCAGCACCTGGTAACTGTGGTACACTAGTTCCTTGCTGGCCATAAGGTCTTAACAAGGTGCGGGGGTGACAGTCCAGCACCTGGTAACTGTGGTACACTAGTTCCTTGCTGGCCATAAGGTCTTAACAAGGTGCGGGGGTGACAGTCCAGCACCTGGTAACTGTGGTACACTAGCTCCTTGCTGGCCATAAGGTCTTAACAAGGTGCGGGGGTGACAGATAGCACTGATGGGGTGGAGGGGGGGGGGGTGGTCAAGTCTCAATAAGGACATCAAAAATCTCAGTCATGTCTTCTCCTGCCCACATTCCTAAGTCGTCTATGAACGGGCAAGGTGCCCCCCCCCCTCCCCCCAGCAGAGTCAACAACAGCTTGACACACAAAAGTCACCAACCACAGTTCCAAAAAAGATGCCACTGTGAAATCCACTGGTCCTCCTGACCCATCACCTTGGTAATGCATCACTGGCATCATCGGCTTAACATAAATGTTGATACAAAGTTCTCAAACACAACACCATGTACAAAACTAGCCAGAGCTCAGACCAGGTGAGTGTTCCACCTTCCAACACTGGCCAGTGATGTGGCCTCGGCGAGCCGGGGGTGGGGGGGGGGCGGCAAACATCAGTGCCAACTTCTCCACCTTCCAACACTGGCCAGTGATGTGGCCTCGGCGAGCCGGGGGTGGGAGGGGGGGCGGCAAACATCAGTGCCAACTTCTCCACCTTCCAACACTGGCCAGTGATGTGGCCTCGGCAAGCCGGGGGGGGGGGGGGAGCGGAAAACATCAGTGCCAACTTCTCGAGTCTTCTCGGGGCGGCTGAAGCAATACGACGGCTTCTCAGGGGCGGGCTGAAGCAATACGACGGCTTCTCAGGGGCGGGCTGAAGCAATACGACGGCTTCTCAGGGGCGGGCTGAAGCAATACGACGGCTTCTCAGGGGCGGGCTGAAGCAATACGACGGCTTCTCAGGGGCGGGCTGAAGCAATACGACGGCTTCTCAGGGGCGGGCTGAAGCAATACGACGGCTTCTCAGGGCGGGCTGAAGCAATACGACGGCTTCTCAGGGGCGGGCTGAAGAAATACGACATCTTCTCAGGGCGGGCTGAAGCAATACGACGGCTTCTCAGGGGCGGGCTGAAGCAATACGACGGCTTCTCAGGGGCGGCTGAAGCAATACGACGGCTTCTCAGGGGTGGGCTGAAGCAATACGACGGCTTCTCAGGGGCGGGCTGAAGCAATACGACGGCTTCTCAGGGGCGGGCTGAAGCAATACGACGGCTTCTCAGGGGCGGGCTGAAGCAATACGACGGCTTCTCAGGGGCGGGCTGAAGCAATACTACGGCTTCTCAGGGGCGGGCTGAAGCAATACTACGGCTTCTCAGGGGCGGGCTGAAGCAATACGACGGCTTCTCAGGGGCGGGCTGAAGCAATACTACGGCTTCTCAGGGGCGGGCTGAAGCAATACTACGGCTTCTCAGGGGCGGGCTGAAGCAATACGACGGCTTCTCAGGGGCGGCTGAAGCAATACTACGGCTTCTCAGGGGCGGGCTGAAGCAATACGACGGCTTCTCAGGGGCGGGCTGAAGCAATACGACGGCTTCTCAGGGGCGGGCTGAAGCAATACTACGGCTTCTCAGGGGCGGGCTGAAGCAATACTACGGCTTCTCAGGGGCGGGCTGAAGCAATACGACGGCTTCTCAGGGGCGAAGATGGGCGAGGGTCAATGGTAGCTGGCCAATACGAGGTGCTGGATGACCAATGTCCAGGAGGCGTCACTAACAGGTGTGTCTTCGCTGCGGTGCGGTTCTTCTCTGCTCTCTTCTGTCGCCTCAGGGCATGCGCGTGGATGATGCGCAGATGCACGGCGTCGGACTGCCGTCCACCAATCAGGAGCGGCTAACATAAGAAATATTCCCTGGCGGGCATTTTGAATGTGGTTCCCTCCGCACTCACCCCGTCCCTATAAAACAAGGCGTGTATTAGAAACTTAATTTAACTTAAAATGTTCTTTATGAACGGACCCTCCACCGGCTTCACATTGAGGGCGGGAATAGTATGTATAATAACAGAAGAGAATGTCTGGTATTATAGACTGTGGGTTGGTTGGTGTTGTCGTCGTTGATCCTTCTCTATGGACAACCCAACCCACAACTCGGCAGAGTGCTTATACTAGGAGATCACCCTTGGCGCTTCTGGCTCTTGGAGAGGGGCTCAACGTCACACGCTTAGGGGATGCGGCTCCAACACTTAGCCTCGTTGTCACGTGCACACACCCACTTGAGCCGTTGTGACTCCCCACTCTCTCCTTATGAGATATGATCTCAATCCCCTATGACTTACTAGTATTACCTCTTACCCTGTCCACAGCAGTGGTTCTTGGTTCTTTCTCTCTCCTTCTTTACTACCTCCTGGGAAGCCTCACTAGGACAAGGGTAAACACCAGCAAATTGTGACACATTTACTGAACAAAGCACATACACGATACATACACACATATAATAATAATGAATCCTATACTCTATAATATCACAATCAGGTTGCACTCCAACACCATCAGAACTCTATTATCAGCTTATCAAGTGGTATCCTACCTCCTGGTTCACCATCTGATACTATTAACCTCCTCAAGTTGATGAAGCCTACATACACTGTTGCACTATCAGCAAGATAATGTATATATAGAAAACCGGCATTTGAATGCAATAACATATATCAGTATAAATGTTCATTGATACACAACAATGATTAATCGATCACTGTCAGTCCTCGAGCACATACATCTGTAGGTAATCAAGCCTACGACTGCAACTCTAAGCTTCAGAATAAATCACTCCTTGACATAAGAATGCAAACAGTCACTCACCTCTCACTGCGTCTTGCACGCTAATGACAACCAAACACTATCAACTCCCTACTAGTAATCCACCAGAACTTCCCCTTCCACCTCTGGAAGTTCACAACCCTAATATCCTTAGGTTCTTCCAGGCTTCACTACCAGGATCCTCTGCAGCTCCTCCAGGCTGCTATCATGAAGTTTCCTTGAGTAACTACGGTGCTTCACCCTTCTGTTAGGTTCTTCCACAGCTCTCTTGGCTGCTACACCACCTCTACAGAAGCACGTGACACTCCTCTTCACTGCTGCTTCTCCTCACAGCTCGAGGTCCTCTGCTCCACTACCTCGGAGTCTCATTAGCTACATCATCTGCTGGCTTCGAAGTTCTCAGCAACTTCTTCCCCAAAGACAAACCTGCAACCCATCGACGTTCCAATAAAATGTTCCCCTTTAACACATAAACAAAAATAACCACACAATATGCTTGCCTCAAACCTCTATCTGTCCTCTACATACAGTGAGAGTGGACTCCCCCGTTTTGGGCGGGTCCATACTCCACCTCGCCTGGCGGCGGTCCTCACTCGCTGGGAGGGTCTTCCTCCATCCGGAGCCAGGCTCCCTCAGTCGTCCGCCAGCGCTCAGAGGGGGCGGACGTCGCTCCGTGTTCCTCCCTCTCCACTCTCTTATTTCAGGCCTTCTGCCTTATTAAAACATGTCTAACTTATAAATAAACATCGCTACTGTCGCTGGGCACACGACCAACTACAAGTGATCACTATGAACTGGCGTATATCGTGCTTACCACAGATTAATTGGTCGAGGGCGCTTTCCCTCTGACGGCGTCTGGTCAGGGCGCTCCACACAGCCCACAATAATGCTTCTGGGCGATTTAATATCTGCTCGTCGACCAGGACTTGAGACCACAACGTTCCCAGCTCGATTCCACAGCTGGTACGTCCGCACACTTCTCTTCTCTTCGAGATATATCACTAGGGGTTCCCTTCTGGCGGGAGCTCAAACGGAGCGCGGCTTCCCCCTGCGATGTCTGGCACTCAAGTGAGGTCAAGGTCCTCCAGAAGCGAGCCTCACGCCTCCAGCAAAATGTCCACATCTCCTAGCCCGTCATTTATCTATTTTCTTCTGCATTGCCCATAATCTTAAATTGTTTTACATATCCAACCAACTATTTTACATATGCGTTATCACCTCAATACTTGCTAGACCTTCTAGTTAGGTCAGGCTTGCTGAATAACTCTCAAGAAGGGAGACTCGTTTCTCCTGTAGGCTGAGATCATAACACTCCCCTCCCCTTATTTTTGAGAGTTATTCCAGTGGCAAAGCTCGGGATAATACATCCGCCACCACACTGTCTCGTTCTTCACCCGATATACTCTCTTAGGAGTCTACAATTAGTTCGTTGCTCCTTGCAACATCTGGCTCACCTCTCTCCAGGAACATGTTCTTCTCACAAATGATCTGACCTCTCTGACACCTCTTAGCTAGGCTGTCCTCCTTGGACGCCTGCACTCCATCGGTCCACTCTACTTACTGTCTCCACCCTCCGTTTCCTCGTCTTCTTCTCTTCACGTCCAGAGTCAGACATCTGCTGTCTGTACCTCCTCTGTCGTCTTCACACTTCCATCTACTGCCATTATACTTTCGTCTCCTGTCATCATACTTCACTCCCTCGTCTTCACCAACTATCCTCCCTTCCGTCTCCTCATTTATCCGAGAGCTCATCCTGTTTGACTCCCATCGAGTCCTCGGCTTTTCTCTATTCCTCCATGCTTGTATCATCATCCTCTTCTCACATTTCTCACCTCTATACAACTCCATATCTTCTCCTTCAACTCTTCTTCGTTCCCTAAAAGTTTCTTCGGGCACTGTACTACATCCAACAGCACTCGACCGTACATATCGCTTTACCTCTCCTTGTGTGCTCGTAAGCATCTCTCCACACATACTGTCTCTTCTCCTTTCATTTTCTCGGCTATTACTCTTCTTCATTATCTCTACTCTACGGTTTCTGTGAAACATGTCAACTCCTGACATCTCAAACAACTTAACTCTACTATCCAGATGCCTCTGTGCTCGTGGACAACTTGACGTTCTACTTCCGTCCTCAGTCTGTCCACATCTTTCCTCATTCCTACTCAGCACAGTTGCATTCACCTTCCGACCCTCAATTTCAGCAGTCTGGGCTCTCTTCAGGTCAACTCCCTTCACAGTATTCTTCTTCGGCTGGGCCATCTTCACTTTTGACCTCACCGAGACTTCATTTTTCTGGGCTGGACCTTCATCAAACAGCCACGCTATGTCTACATCAATATCTTCCACTGGCTGAATCGACACTGTCTCACCTTCTCCAGTGTCTTCCTCGTCGGCCACCTCTGCCTTCGTCACTACCGAGACAGGGTTTTCAATGGCTTGGCGGTCTCCTGACTCATCTCCTCGGATGTCAGTCAGGTTCACACTCTCAGGTGTCCCACCCGTGCCATGGCCTTCTGGGCACTCCTCTGGCACAGTCTCCGCAATGACTCTTGGCAACACCTTTGTCCCGCACAAGTCATTCCCCAGGATCACTTGGACTCCTGGAATAGGTATGTCGGGGCACACTCCCAAAATCACCTCTGCCGACACATATTCCGACCTTAGCTGGACAGTACATACGGGCATGTCACTTTCAGACAACAACCCATATACCTTCATCTTACTCCTGCCAGCTAACCGTCGATCATTCCCAATCAGGCTTCTCGTAATCAAGCTCTGATTAGCTCCGGTATCTCTTAAGATACCAACTTCTACCTCAGGTTGGCCTCCTATACTGATCCAACCTTTACTCATGAACGGCCTATACCTCTCGTTCACTAAGTTCGCTCTCTGTGGTTTGTCTTGGAACACCTTAGTATATTTACCTCGTGGGTCACACATGGCCAGGGTCACAACTCTCTTGCCCTGTCTACAATCTCGCATCACATGACCCAATCCGTTACAATTGTAACACCTCACCTGGGAAAAATCTTTCCTATAAGAACCCGAGTGGCTCTGACTTTGTCCACTCGCATGAGAGTTCCTCGGGCCAGGTACACTACCTGCACTCTGTGGGGTTTTACTGGACTCTTGATTCCCTGGATCACGATCAGTTTCTCGTTTTGCTCCTCCATCCTCACTTTCAGATGAAGTGCGCGACCTACTCTTCTGACTTTTAGGGTACTTACTTTTATCTGCCCATTTATCAAAATTTTTCTCACCCCAGACTCTTCTGGGTCTTTCATAATTTCTTCCTCCCCAGACTCCATTGGATCTGCCATTGCTGCGTCTCACCTCGCTTCTCACTCTGTTCTCCCTCAAGCTCTTGTATGCTTCAGTAATCATATCCGCCCTATCTGCGGCATCTTTCACCTCCATTATCCCTGCTTCTTGGATCTTGAACTTTGTTTCGGGATGCATCATCTCCAAGAACTTCTCCATGACCATCAGTTGCTTCAGGTCAGCGTAAGATCCAACTCCAGCAGCCTCAATCCATTTCTGGAATCGTCTTTCCAGATCTCTTGCTGTCTCAGCAAACGTACATGCTCCAACTTTCACCATCTCTCTGAAGCGCTTCCTATAAGCTTCTGGGGTTAACTGAAACGAGCGCAATATGCTGCTCTTTACTGTGGCATAATCCTGGCACTCTTCCAGTGACAATTGGGTGTAAGCCTCCCTGGCTGCACCGGTCAATCTTAACTGGACCAGCTGGGCCAATTCCTCCTGTGGCCACTCCTTGATACTGGCTACTTTCTCAAAATGCTCGAAGAAGCTCTCTGCCTCTTCGGGAACAAACAAGGGAATGTCCTTCTCCCTAACCCTAACATCTGGTGGGTGTGATACCTGGGTGGTGCTCTCTGGCAACCCATGTTCAATCCTTTGCTCAGCCAAGGTTCTGTTCGCTTCTATCTGCATTTGTTTTGTTCTCTCTTTTTCTTTTTCGACCTCTAGTCTTGCTTTCTCTTTTTCTTTCTCTTGTTCCAACTCCAGTTCCCTTACTCTGGTTTTCTCTTTTTCTACTTCCAGTTTGGTTTTCTCTTTTTCCACTTCCAGTCTGGTTTTCTCTTTTTCTACTTCCAGTCTGGTTTTCTCTTTTTCCTTCTCGGCTTCATTTTTCATCTGGAGTTCTAATTTCATCTTTTCCAGCTGGAACTGTCTCTCCTTGTCCTCACGCTGCATCTGGAGCTCTAACTGGAATCTCTCCAAGCTCCTATTTCGGCTACTCCTACTACTGCGGCTACTCTTGCTGCTCCTACTCGATCCCTGGGATCTCACTTCATCCTGCCCATCATCCTCCTTTCCACTTTCAGCTCCTTTTTGGGCTCCTTGCTCTGCCGCTTCACTTTTGGCTCTTAACTGCCTCAGGATCTCATCCTTCATCCCAGCTACTTTAGATGCTTTCAACCTGATGCCACATTTTTCTGCTATCTTTTTCAATTGATCCCTCGTGCAACCTTCCAAGTCCTCGGGCTTGCCTGACTCCACAAACGTTTGCACCTTATCCATCTTTGTCCTGTGAGTCTTCCCAAGAGAGAGAATATACACCTGCGGTCACACAGTTTATCTCAGCAGGGGTGTACAAATCCACTCTTGGACAGGGTGTGGGTGTGTCAGTTCACTCTCCCGGACACAGGCCCCCAATTTATTATAGACTGTGGGTTGGTTGGTGTTGTCGTCGTTGATCCTTCTCTACGGACAACCCAACCCACAACTCGGTAGAGTGCTTATACTTCACTAGGAGATCACCCTTGGCGCTTCTGGCTCTTGGAGAGGGGCTCAACGTCACACTTTTAGGGGATGCGGCTCCAACACTTAGCCTCGTTGTCACGTGCACACACCCACTCGAGCCGCTGTGACTCCCCACTCTCTCCTTATGAGGTATGATCTCCTCAATCCCCTATGACTTACTAGTATTACCTCTTACCCTGTCCACAGCAGTGGTTCTTGGTTCTTTCTCTCTCTCTCTTTCCTTTACTACCTCCTGGGAAGCCTCACTAGGACAAGGGCAAACACCAGCAAATTGTGACACATTTACTGGACAAAGCACATACACGATACATACACACATATAATAATAATGAATCCTATACTCTATAATATCACAATCAGGTTGCACTCCAATACCATCAGAACTCTATTATCAGCTTATCAAGTGGTATCCTATCTCCTGGTTCACCACCTGATGCCACCAATTTATTATGCCACCAATTTATTATAGACTGTGGGTTGGTTGGTGTTGTCGTCGTCGATCCTTCTCTATGGACAACCCAACCCACAACTCGGCAGAGTGCTTATACTGACACTCCTCTTCACTGCTGCTTCTCCTCACAGCTCGAGGTCCTCTGCTCCACTACCTTGGAGTCTCATCAGCCACTTCATCTGCTGGCTTCGAAGTTCTCAGCAACTTCTTCCCCAAAGACAAACCTGCAACCCATCGACGTTCCAATAAAATGTTCCCCTTTAACACATAAACAAAAATAACCAGACAATATGCTTGCCTCAAACCTCTATCTGTCCTCTACATACAGTGAGAGTGGACTCCCCCGTTTTGGGCGGGTCCATACTCCACCTCGCCTGGCGGCGGTCCTCACTCGCTGGGAGGGTCTTCCTCCATCCGGAGCCGGGCTCCCTCAGTCGTCCGTCAGAGCTCAGAGGGGATGGACGTCGCTCCGTGCTCCTACCTCTTCACTCTCTTATTTCAGGCCTTCTGCCTTATTGAAACATGTCTAACTTATAAATAAACATTGCTACTGTCGCTGGGCACACGACCAACTACAAGTGATCACTATGAACTGGCGTATATCGTGCTTACCACAGATCGGCTGGTCGAGGGCGCTTTCCCTCTGACGGCGTCTGGTCAGGGCGCTCCCACGGCCCACAATAATGTCTCTGGCCGGCTTGATACTCTCTTCTTCGACCAGGACTTGAGACCACAACGTTCCCAGCTCGGTTCCACAGCTGGCACGTCTACACACTTCTCTTCTCTTCGAGATATATCACTAGGGGTTCCCTTCTGATGGGAGCTCAACGGAGCGCGGCTACCCCCTGCGATGTCTGGCACTCAAGTGAGGTCAAGGTCCTCCGGAAGCGAGCCTCACGCCTCCAGCAAAATGTCCACATCTCCTCGCCAGTCATTTATCTATTTCCTTACTCACTGCCCATAATCTTAAATTGTTTTACATATCCAACCAACTATTTTACATATGCGTTATCACCTCAATACTTGCTAGACCTTCTAGTTAGGTCAGGCTTGCTGAATAACTCTCAAGAAGGGAGACTCGTTTCTCCTGCAGGCTGAGATCATAACACTCCCCTCCCCTTATTTTTGAGAGTTATTCTAGTGGCTAGGCTCGAGATAACGCATCAGCCACTACATTGTCTCGCCCTCTTATGTGCGTTATCACCAGGTCATACTCTTGGAGCGATAAAAACCATCTGGTTAATCTCTGGTTTGCATGCTTCATTTTCTTCAGGAAAACTAGGGGATTATGGTCTGTATACACCGTTACTGGGTGTCCTCCCCCACTCACATACACTTCAAAATGTTTCAATGCCATCACCAGGGCCAAAGTCTCTTTCTCGACTGTACTGTACGACCTCTGGTGCTTAACGAACTTCTTCGAGAAGAAGGACACGGGGCGGTAAATTCCATCATTCTGCTGCGTCAGTACAGCTCCGGCCCCTATATCACTGGCATCTACAAATAACGTAAATGGCGCTTCAAAATCTGGCGACACTAGTACAGGTGCCCCAGTCAACAGTCTTTTGGTCTTCTCAAACGCTTCTTGTGCTGTTCTATTCCACTCCCACTTCTTGTTCTTTGATAGCAAACTCGTCATAGGAGCGGCTATGGTGGAGAAATTTTCACAGAACTTCCGGTAATATCCAATCATACCGAGGTATCTCAACAATTCTTTCTTACTCCTGGGCACCGGGAAGTTGTCAATGGCCTCCACCTTTGTTCTTACCGGAGCAACCTCGCCTTGCCCTACTATATATCCAAGGTACTCCAGGCGGGCTCTCCCGAACTCGCTTTTTGCCAAGTTGATCGTCATGTTGGCCTTCTCCAAACGATCGAACAAATCTAAAAGTCGATCCACGTGATCCTTCCAGGAATCAGCGAACACCACAATATCATCGATGTACACTGCACATCCGGTCGCGCCTTGTAATACCTGATTCATTACTCGTTGAAAACAACTACCACTATTCTTCATTCCGAACGGCACCACTTTATATTGGTACAAGCCGTCGGGAGTCACGAACGCTGAGATCCTCTTGGCCTCCTCAGACAGGGGAATCTGGTAGTATCCCTTCAACAGGTCTATCTTCGAGACATACCGTGCACTCCCAATCCGATCTATGCAATCGTCAATGCGCGGTATTGGAAACGAGTCAGCGACCGTGAGTGCATTCACTTTCCTATAATCGGTACAGAACCGGTACGTGCCGTCACTCTTCTTCACGAGGAGGCACGGCGAACTCCAGTCACTGTCGCTAACCTCTGCCAAGTCGTTATCTAGCAGATACTTTACTTCTGCTCTCATTGCCGCTGCTTTCTCCGGGTTAACTCTGTAAGGGTGCTGCTTGATGGGCTCAGCACTCCCCACATTCACTTCGTGCACCGTTCCGCGGTGTCTTCTAGGCACGTCCGGGAATAACGACTTATTCCTCCGTAGGATCTCCACTAGCTCCTGGCGTTGGTCATCCTCCAAATGACCCAGACGCTCACCTATCTTGGCCAGGCTTTCTGTATTTGATATCTTCGCGCCATCGGCCCTCTCTAACTTACAGTTCTCCTCTTCTATTCCTTTGCCGTCTCCTCCACACAGCACCGTCGCCTGCAATGGGGTTTCCATCGGTTCTTCATCGCCTAGAGGCTTATCTCTGTCATAGTACCTCTTTATCATGTTCACGTGGCAAACCTGTGACTTCCTCGGACGATCTGGCATGTGGATTACATAATTCACATCCCCTAATGCCTTCTGGATGGTATATGGTCCACAAAATCTCGACTCGTATATACTTCCTTTTACCGGTAGCAAGACTAACACCTGATCTCCTTCTTGAAATTTCCTGCCCTTCGCCTTCCTGTCGTGGTACCTTACCATCTCTGCCTGGGATGTCCTCAAATTTTCCTTGGCCAAATCTCTGGCCCTAGAGAGTCGCTCTCTAAAAGTCTTCACATATTTTCCCACATCCACCTTAGGCCTATCCACGGTGAGCTGCTCCTTCAGCGCGCCCACTGGGCTCCTCACGGAGTGTCCGTACACCAGTTGAAATGGGGTGAATCCGAGTGATTCTACTACCGCATCCCTGATGGCGAACAACACGGATGGTAATGCCTCGTCCCAACTACTCCCTTCCTCAGCGCAGTATATCCTCAACAAGCTCTTTAGCGTTCCATGGAAACGCTCCAATGCTCCCTGCGACTGAGGGTGATACGGTGACGAGCGCACTTGCTCTACTCTCCATCCTTTCACAGTTTCCCTAAACAACTTCGACTGGAAGACACTCCCCTGGTCCGTCTGGATAACCTTGGGTATTCCTACCCACGCAATGTAGTTCTGTAGTCTATCCAGAACGGCTCTCGACGTCACTCTTCTCAGGGGGATTGCTTCAGGGAAACGGGTGGCCGTGCACATTATGGTCAGTAAGTACTCGTGGCCTTTTCTGGTCCTCGGCAACGGACCTACACAGTCTATCAAGACTCTCTCAAAAGGCTCGCCAAATGCCGGTATGGGCTTTAAGGGTGCCTTTGGTATAGCCGGAGCCGGCTTACCTGCACGTTGGCACGCCAAACATGTCCTACAATATTTCTTTACCTCCTTCCATACGTTCGGCCAGTAGAAGTGCTCCTGCACCTTATTTAAGGTCTTCTTCACCCCCAAGTGCCCTGCCATATCTACGGAGTGGGCTAGTTCTAACACAGCCGCCCTAAACTCCTTCGGCACTAACACTTGGTGCTTCTCCAACCATACCTTATCTGCGCCGGCTTTGTCCGGTCGCCATTTCCTCATTAGTACATCATCGTCCAAGTAGTAATACACGGGGGACTCCGGACATGAATTTCCCCCTTTTGCCTCCCTGATTAGATCTATAAACTCCTCTTTCTGAGCCCTAATCAGGTCCGCTCGGTTCACGCTGAACTTTTCAGGTAGGGTCATTTTCACTTACTGTCTCCTCGAATCCTCATTCTTCTGAGCTCGATCTTCGTCGAACAGCCCAGACATGTCCATGTTGACCTCCTCCCTTGGTGGAGTCGACACTGCCATATCATCTCCAATGTCTTCCTCGGCGGCTACGTCCGACTCTGTCACTACACAGGCCGGGTATACGATGACTTGACTGTCCTCTGCCTCATCTTCAAGGATGCTGGCTAGATCTGTCTTGTCCGGCGTTCCACTTGTACCGCGGTCCTTCTGGTTCACCTCCGGCACAGCTTTTACTATCAGCTCTGGCAGCACCTTGGACCCACACAAGTCGTTCCCCAGGATCACTTGGACTCCTGGAACAGGTATGTTGGGGCACACTCCCAACATCACCTCCGCCGACAAATAATCTGACTTCAACTGGACAGCACATACGGGCATGTCACTCTTAGACAACAACCCATGAACCTTTATCCTCCTACTGCCAGCTAACAGTCGATCATTTCTTATTAGGCCTCTCAGAATCAAGCTCTGATTGGCTCCAGTATCCCTGAGGATACTAACCTCCACCTCGGGTTGACCTTCTATGCCGACCCAACCTTTACTAATGAACGGCCTATACCGCTCGTTCATCAAATCTACCTTCTGTGGTTTGTCTTGTTGTACATCAACGTACTTCTTCCGGGGATCACATGTCGTCAGGGTCACGACTCTCTTGCCCTGCCGACAATCTCGCATCATGTGACCTGATCTGTTGCACTTGTAGCATCTCATTTGGGAGAAATCTCTCCTATACGCCCCCGAGTAGCTCTGACTCTGCCCACTCGTATTGGAGTTCCTCGGGCCAGATGTACTACTCATATTCTGTGGAGCTTCATTGGACTCTTGTCTCCTCTGCACACTTTTATTTTCCTGCTTACCTCCAGCAGGCGGACTCGGCAACTTTCCTTCCTGGGGCTTAAAACTAGCTGGTCTGCTTGTCTGCCCCCCAAAACTTCTTCCTCCCCAGACTCCACTGGGTCTGCTATTGCTGCGTCTCGCCTCGCTTCTCACTCTGTTCTCCCTTAAGCTCTTGTACGCTTCAGTAATCATATCCGCCCTATCTGCGGCATCTTTCACCTCCTTTATCCCTGCTTCTTGGATCTTGAACTTTGTTTCGGGATGCATCATCTCCAAGAACTTCTCCATGACCATCAGTTGCTTCAGGTCAGCGTAAGATCCAACTCCAGCAGCCTCAATCCACTTCTGGAATCGTCTTTCCAGATCCCTTGCTGTCTCAGCAAACGTACATGCTCCAACTTTGATCATCTCTCTGAAGCGCTTCCTATAAGCTTCTGGGGTTAACTGAAACGAGCGCAATATGCTGCTCTTTACTGTGGCATAATCCTGGCACTCTTCCAGTGACAATTGGGTGTATGCCTCCCTGGCTGCACCGGTCAATCTTAACTGGACCAGCTGGGCCCATTCCTCCTGTGGCCACTCCTTGATGCTGGCTACTTTTTCAAAGTGCTCGAAAAAGCTCTCTGCCTCTTCGGGAACAAACAAGGGAATGTCCTTCTCCCTAACCCTAATATCTGGTGGGTGTGATACCTGGGTGGTGCTCTCTGGCAACCCATGTTCAATCCTTTGCTCAGCCAAGGTTCTATTCGCTTCTATCTGCATTTGTTTTGTTCTCTCTTTTTCTTTTTCGACCTGGGCTTTTTCTTTTTCGACCTGGGCTTTTTCTTTTTCGACCTGGGCTTTTTCTTTTTCTTTCTCTTGTTCCAACTCCAGTTCTCTTATTCTGGTTTTCTCTTTTTCTTTCTCCACCTCTAGTCTCGCTCTCTCTACTTCCAGCCTGGTTTTCTCTTTTTCCTTCTCGGCTTCATTTTTCATCTGGAGTTCTAATTTCATCTTTTCCAGCTGGAACTGTCTCTCCTTGTCCTCACGCTGCATCTGGAGCTCTAACTGGATTCTCTCCAAGCTCCTATTCCGGCTACTCCTGCTACTGCGGCTACTCTTGCTGCTCCTACTCGATCCCTGGGATCTCACGTCATCCTGCCCATCATCCTCCTTTCTACTTTCAGCTCCTTCCTGGGCTCCTTGTTCTGCCGCTTCACTTCTGGCTCTCAACTGCCTCAGGATCTCATCCTTCATCCCAGCTACTTTAGATGCTTTCAACCTGATGCCACATTTTTCTGCTATTTGTTTCAATTGATCCCTCGTGCAACCTTCCAAGTCCTCAGGCTTGCCTGACTCCACAAATGCTTGCACCTTATCCATCTTTGTCCTGTGAGTCTTCCCAAGAGAGAGAGTATACACCTGCGGTCACACAGTTTATCTATTTCAGCAAGGGTGTACAAATCCACTCTTGGACAGGGTGTGGGTGTGTCAGTTCACTCTCCCGGACACAGGCCCCCAATTTATTGTAGACTGTGGGTTGGTTGGTGTTGTCGTCGTTGATCCTTCTCTATGGACAACCCAACCCACAACTCGGCAGAGTGCTTATACTAGGAGATCACCCTTGGCGCTTCTGGCTCTTGGAGAGGGGCTCAACGTCACACGCTTAGGGGATGCGGCTCCAACACTTAGCCTCGTTGTCACGTGCACACACCCACTTGAGCCGCTGTGACTCCCCACTCTCTCCTTATGAGATATGATCTCAATCCCCTATGACTTACTAGTATTACCTCTTACCCTGTCCACAGCAGTGGTTCTTGGTTCTTTCTCTCTCCTTCTTTACTACCTCCTGGGAAGCCTCACTAGGACAAGGGCAAACACCAGCAAATTGTGACACATTTACTGAACAAAGCACATACACGATACATACACACATATAATAATAATGAATCCTATACTCTATAATATCACAATCAGGTTGCACTCCAACACCATCAGAACTCTATTATCAGCTTATCAAGTGGTATCCTACCTCCTGGTTCACCACCTGATACTATTAACCTCCTCAAGTTGATGAAGCCTACATACACTGTTGCACTATCAGCAAGATAATGTATATATAGAAAACCGGCATTTGAATGCAATAACATATATCAGTATAAATGTTCATTGATACACAACAATGATTAATCGATCACTGTCAGTCCTCGAGCACATACATCTGTAGGTAATCAAGCCTACGACTGCAACTCTAAGCTTCAGAATAAATCACTCCTTGACATAAGAATGCAAACAGTCACTCACCTCTCACTGCGTCTTGCACGCTAATGACAACCAAACACTATCAACTCCCTACTAGTAATCCACCAGAACTTCCCCTTCCACCTCTGGAAGTTCACAACCCTAATATCCTTAGGTTCTTCCAGGCTTCACTACCAGGATCCTCTGCAGCTCCTCCAGGCTGCTATCATGAAGTTTCCTTGAGTAACTACGGTGCTTCACCCTTCTGTTAGGTTCTTCCACAGCTCTCTTGGCTGCTACACCACCTCTACAGAAGCACGTGACACTCCTCTTCACTGCTGCTTCTCCTCACAGCTCGAGGTCCTCTGCTCCACTACCTCGGAGTCTCATTAGCTACATCATCTGCTGGCTTCGAAGTTCTCAGCAACTTCTTCCCCAAAGACAAACCTGCAACCCATCGACGTTCCAATAAAATGTTCCCCTTTAACACATAAACAAAAATAACCACACAATATGCTTGCCTCAAACCTCTATCTGTCCTCTACATACAGTGAGAGTGGACTCCCCCGTTTTGGGCGGGTCCATACTCCACCTCGCCTGGCGGCGGTCCTCACTCGCTGGGAGGGTCTTCCTCCATCCGGAGCCAGGCTCCCTCAGTCGTCCGCCAGCGCTCAGAGGGGGCGGACGTCGCTCCGTGTTCCTCCCTCTCCACTCTCTTATTTCAGGCTTTCTGCCTTATTAAAACATGCCTAACTTATAAATAAACATTGCTACTGTCGCTGGGCACACGACCAACTACAAGTGATCACTATGAACTGGCGTATATCGTGCTTACCACAGATTAATTGGTCGAGGGCGCTTTCCCTCTGACGGCGTCTGGTCAGGGCGCTCCCACGGCCCACAATAATGCCTCCGGGCGGCTTAATATTCACTAATTATCGTCCACGACTTGAGACCACACGTCCCCAGCTCGATTCCACAGCTGGCACGTCTGCACACTTCTCTTCTCTTAGAGATATATCACTAGGGGTTCCCTTCTGACGGGAGCTCAACGGAGCGCGGCTTCCCCCTGCGATGTCTGGCACTCAAGTGAGGTCAAGGTCCTCCAGAAGCGAGCCTCACGCCTCCAGCAAAATGTCCACATCTCCTAGCCCGTCATTTATCTATTTTCTTCTGCATTGCCCATAATCTCAAACTGTTACACATATCCAACCAACTATTTTACATATGCGTTATCACCTCAATACTTGCTAGACCTTCTAGTTAGGTCAGGCTTGCTGAATAACTCTCAAGAAGGGAGACTCGTTTCTCCTGCAGGCTGAGATCATAACACTGGTTTATCTAAAAAAAAAAAAATACTGTGACTGGTTTATTATTTATATATTTATGATCTACCTTTGACATAGTATTGATCCTTGGTTCTTTTTAACACTACACCAAGGTGATATTTAATTTATTCTTATAACTATAAAATTATATATAATACCCGTATGCAATTACTTCCTTGCATCCCCTCACTAATATATGGGTTAACCGATTATAAAGCCCTAGAGCAGGCAAGCAGGGGGTTGAAGACAGGGGCGAGGATGCAGAAATCTTGAGCGAGGAACTGGAGACGAGGTGAAGAGGGGAGATGAAAGATCGGTGGCCCAACCACCGTGGGTAAGACTTGCAGCTGATGCTGCGGTGTGGTGGTAGAGTGGAGTGCTCATGGGTGCTCGCTGATGTGTCTTGTAGGAGGCAGGGCTTCTCGTCGCGGTGTTCTTTACAGCTTTGCGTTGGTGTTCTACTGATTCCTTGATGTACTCGGGCGCAGATCGTCGGTGTTTTTCTTCTTCCCCGGCCTCCTGGCCTGTTTGTTGGTCTTGCTTCGTGTTGATACGGTGAGGCTATCGTTGGAGGTAGCTTCCAGCCGGAAATCTTCTGTTGTGTTGGGCTGCTTCAGTGGAGGAGGTGGTGTTCCCACCGAGACGTCCTCATCTGATGAGTCAGCTGAGTCAGGAGTAGATGCAGTGAATCTTGGAGGTTGAGTTCTTGCCTGTTGAGGCTTAATGGGAGTTGCAGCTGATTTTGGACGTTGAGAGGGTTCGCATACGAGAGATGGAACTGTATCAGTAGTCGATAGCGGAGGCGTCGGCGTCTGGGTGGCTTGTGATGAAGTTGCTGGAGGAGCAGGCTTTGCTGTTGATAGTAGATCCGTGAGCACGGCGGCGTTCACGGTGATGTCAGGGACCAAGACTGTATCTTGAGAACTTGAAGTGGTGTTGGTGAAGACTTCTTCTGGAACTATGAAAGCTGGAAGACCATTTGCTTTGTATAGAATATTTAATATTCTTACGTATTCCTGGGGGTTATTGCAAGCTATCATGCTGGCCGCCGATGTTAATAGTTGAACTGTGCTGTTCAGTGGTTGGTCGGTGTGGGCCGGGGATGATGGCTGGCTCGACGAATCGCAGGTTGGCGTTTGGGAACTGGCTCCCCATTGGCTGGTAGTAGCAGTGGGACGTCCTCCCGGAAGCTCCGGGAAAATGGCGGCTTGGGCGTTGAAACCTGAAGTAGAGGTGGTCGGTGATTGGCTTGTTGCTTCAGAGGTACTGGCTCCGGTTGAAGATGTGGATTTCTCCATGTTTTTAATGACGTCTTGTCTATGAGGACAACGTATGGAGATTGCCGGATGGTCGCCTGTGCACAGCAAGCAGCATAGTGTTTCAGACTTGCAGATGGAGTAATGGTGGTCAGCTGAGCAGAGGCTACACTGCTGAATACGCTGGGTACACCTGCTGGTGGAGTGGGTGTACTCGTAGCACCGGAGGCACTGGTTGACCATGTGGAAACGTTCCATCTTCACACGGAATGACGGAATGTGAATACCAAAGCTGTAAACACCATTTCTGGTAGCCATAGTAGCCGCAGTACTGTCTCGAAGGTCAGCTTCAGGGATCGATTTCTGTTGAAGAAGTGAGCTTCGTGAAGCCCTAAGTCCGGGTTTGATGCCTTGAAGTCGCGCATGAACGCTCTTTCATCAGCTTCATCTTGTTCCACGATCCATTGGCCGAGGTCATGAATAACGACAGTGTTCAGCCAGGTACTGGCGTGGGAAGTTGAGACGAAGGTGTTGGTTGGAGAAATTGGCGCTGAAAAACAGAAGTTTGTCGACTTCCTCCTCACTATAAAAGAAGAAGAGGATGTCCGTGCCTTCCTGTTTGATGTCGTTGGGTGTCACTCCTGCAATGTCTTTAAAGAGCTTCAGGAGAGATGTTTTGGAGAATGGTTGCTTGTTGAGGGGCGTACCCTTGATCTTGTAGGGCATGATGAGCTTCCTGGTGGCCGATGGGTCTCTCTCAAAGACTACACGTCACTGGAGATGGCCTCCCGTCTCTACCCGGCATAAAACATCAAGTTAGTAGTGGGGTCTGACCAGCTAGAGAGACGCAAGTCTGCTGCCAATTATTTACCCACCCGGCAGTGCTGGGTGCGAGAGAGAAGAGCCGGAGCAACGAGAACACGTCCGGCCGTGACGGCTGCCAGTTGCTGAGTCTGTGATCTGTGATCATATATGGGTACTTATGATTATTTTATCTCTGGGTTAAATTAGATTCTTTAAATTTTCATTCTTTAAATTTCCTATATTTACAATTAGTTATTTATATTCATTCTTTGTACATTCAGACTACACTATACTTTTTTTATTATTGTTTTATCTACACAAGATTGAACAGCCTATGACCGTTCTCGGTAGTGATCTTGGCCAAGAGCTCTATGTTTAGAGTGGGCAGGACAGGCTGTAGATCCCAAATGATGTAGTTGCTGATTAAACTGTCAGATGAGTAAGTAACGCTCGCGGTGCAGCAAGCTGTAGTTGATGAAATGAGATGATCGCGGTGAAAATCATAGCTGAAGTGAGGTTGTTGGGAGCGTCCCATGACAGGTGGCAGCGGTCCACACCATGCAGCAGTAGCAGTAGAGGTCCAGTGAGAGTCCATGTTGTAGTCCATCGTGGCTAGGTATCGTCGTCCACACCATGCAGCAGTAGCAGTAGAGGTCCAGTGAGAGTCCATGTTGTAGTCCATCGTGGCTAGATATCGTCGTCCACACCATGCAGCAGTAGCAGTAGAGGTCCAGTGAGAGTCCATGTTGTAGTCCATCGTGGCTAGGTATCGTCGTCCACACCATGCAGCAGTAGCAGTAGAGGTCCAGTGAGAGTCCATGTTGTAGTCCATCGTGGCTAGGTATCGTCGTCCACACCATGCAGCAGTAGCAGTAGAGGTCCATTGATTTTCTTTTTATTAACACATTAGGTACATCTGCATTAGTGTTGCTACCCTAGACTATATGAAGTGGAGTACAGTGTGTCAAAAAAGCTAACTAGGTGATGCTAAAAAATCCCCATCATACAGGATGGTTAGTCATACAGAGGCATGTGATAAGCGGTCTGCACTGGCAGACTCCAGATGCATTTTGAGGATATCAACAACACAAGATTGAATAAGGTAGCAGTGGTAATACAAGTCCCCATCTCGCAGGATGGTTAGTCATACAGAGCCATGTGTTTAATAGCCTGCACTGGCAAATTTTGGGTATACTGTGAGGATATCTTCAAGAATACGAGAGTGAATAAAGTAATTGCAAAGCTCCAGGTACCTCATGCCAACTGGTCTGAAAGGTCTAATAACTGGGCATTCAGTGATGTAGTGCGGGAGATCATGCCGTAGTTCCTGCTCACAGAGTTTGCATCTGGAGTGCCCAGGATTGGGAGACCCGTCACCTGCAGCCACCTGCCACAGGTAACGGTAACCCAACCTAATCCTTGCAACCACTGTGTCGCACTGTCTGGTGGACGTTTTGTGCTGCCCATAGATGTAGGTTTCAGATCTGAACAAATCATAGCTTTTTATACTAGTACTTTCAGGTCGTTGGGAGTCAGTAAGTTCTTTCCTATCAGATCTGAATGTTTGGACCAATACAGTTTTGACAGCAGAGATGGGGATACCTAGATCTAATTCAACTTCAAACTTGTTACACGCTAATTTGGCTGCAATGTCTATCTCATTATGATGGGTTATATTTAGGTCCATTGAGAGTCCATGTTGTAGTCCATCGTGGCTGGGTATCGTCGAAACTCTGGGGTCACCAATGTAACGTACGGTTATGTTACGTTGTTGGGTAGATTAGATACTCATTGTTTAGTGAGTTTTCATATTTATTTAGTAGTCTTGATAACAGTAGTCGGTTGGTGGCGTTGTCGTAAACGTTGAGACGGAGCTTGGAGCAGAGCAGAGAGCTGAGTGAGGCCGGAGCCGCGGAGCTCTATGTGGGAGAGCGTGGCAGCTCGAGTGGGAATTGAGTGTCTGAACTTGGGGAGCGAGAGCGTTGTAGCTGGATGTGGTCGTAGTCTACTGTCTGGTCTGTGTCAAAGCTGTAGCGTCTTGGGGTCGATTAGGACTGTACACGCCGAGTGCTACATTGTTGACTGTGGAAATTGTACTGTCCGCTATTCCGATGATGATGATGAAGATTAAGCCACCCAAGAGGTGGCACGGGCATGAATAGCCCGTAAGTGATACAATTTTTGTTTCCTCAGTTTTCTCAGAAACCCAAATTTCTTTTTGAAATTTGGAAAAATATATAAATTCAGCAAAACGTGGCCTATTAGGCAAACCGGGCCTTGCATAGTAGGCCAAGTACAACGTTCTGGCTGCTAGGTACAACATTATATATATATATATTGTCACGTGGGGGTGGGCGGTCCGGGGCTCTGCTAACACTCGGCGGCTAGGGGCTCAAAGGGCCCAAATACTCAGCCCCTCCGACTCCCTGGATTCACCGGGGTCTCCTTGGTCACACAAGATAGGACCAACAATGCCCACCTCCGCAGGTCTTTGCTTCTACCACAAAGGGGTGCCACTGATTCACCCTGGAAGCCCTTCAGTCAACCACGGGGAAACTGCTGTTAACAGTTCCGGCCTAGACCCGTGGGGGAGTGAAGGAAGACTCAGGCTTACCTATAACCATAGCCTCCCTGAGTCTTGCCTGCCAGACAAAAAAAGGTTGCAGGAACTCCTTTCCCGCCTGTCTTCTCTATCTTCCTCTTAGCAAGGTCGCCAGCTGGGTTATTATATCTGCACCCCAGCAATGCAGTTCAGTGGGTTTATCATATATCGTTTGTAGCCAGAAATGTATGCTCGTAGAGAAATATCACAAATGGAGGCACACTCAAACACAGTAATAAAATGTGTGGATTTACTGACGCAAATTACATGAACACACACACACAATCACAAGTAATACATGAATATGGAATATGGATGATGAGTCTGGAGATCGTCAGCCTCTTCTTCCACGACCTCCAACACTCCTTCAAATGGGCAGGAAGACAGGAGTCTCACACTCTCACAGGAGGGCCTCTTCACCACGTCGGCACCTCTTCTTCACTGTCCTGCCATCCATACACGCTGTCCTCTCTGACAGTCCTGGACACAAGCTGCTTTGCAGCCTATTCTACTATTAAAGTAATAAAGTCTTGCTGCCACATACACAAGTAAATATTGTGGCCTAACTAGCCTACTCATACAAGGGGTAATGGGAGGGAAAAATGATCTACCTTACACTCCTGGCTCACGACGCCTGTCCCTCGATGGTGTGAGGTTCCCACGCTTCCTTGGGTCGATCCTCGACGATCCAGGGCGTTCCACAGGTCCTCAGGTGTCGTGAAGCCTTCGCGTCGTCGCCGTTCCAATCCCTGAGGTTCAGCTGCCCCAATCCTGGTTCATCGATGGGCGCTGAGCTAATCACTATTTTTCCCCACACTCGCCTCTCCCACAGGGCGTCGCTCCTTGTCCTAGGCACTGTGTCGTCCTTCCAAGATTCTCAGTGGAAGTGACCCCAGTCACAGCTAGCTTGCTCGCCCACCCTTCAGACCTCAACGTCCAGCCAGCGGCGCCGCCCAGCGTCGTCGCCGACTGTTTTCCAAGTTTGGCACTTCTCTGCTCACTGAACTTGGTTCCTCTTTGGCTTCCCAGAAGCGCAGGGTCTCCAATAACTGTGGTGGTCTGCGCAGGCCAGCTCAATCCACTGAACAAGGCTTGCAGAGCCTCCAATCTTTGAGAGCAGACCGAGGCGCGTCCTGTCGCTTCCACGGTCAGTACAACTCTGACGTTGGCGCCGCCCGGGGCACTCGGTGACGTCATGGCGGGCCCTGATTTGTCGCCCGCGACCTACGTCGGCCAATCCGCGATCGGCTGGTCTCCCTTCCAAAAGGTCATATCTGCCGTAGGGGATACTGTTTCATTTTATAACAGGGCGCCAATTTTCCTTTATTTACAACTTATAAAGTAACTCCCTTCCCTTAACTGGCAGCCGGTCTGGTCGCCACATATATCATTAGACTCCCTGAACCTCAGAGAATCAGTAGGGAGAGCTGATATGACTCTTTAAGCCGGCAAACGGAAGAAATAGGAGAGGGCACCGTAACAATATATATATATATATATATATATATATATATATATATATATATATATATATATATGTATATATATATATATATATATATATATATATATATATATATATATATATATATATATATATATATATATATATATATATGTCGTACCTAGTAGCCAGAACTCAGTTCTCAGCCTACTATGCAAGGCCCGATTTGCCTAATAAGCCAAGTTTTCATGAATTAATTGTTTTTCGACTACCTAACCTACCTAACCTAACCTAACTTTTTCTGCTACCTAACCTAACCTAACCTATAAAGATAGGTTAGGTTAGGTAGGGTTGGTTAGGTTCGGTCATATATCTACGTTAATTTTAACTCCAATAAAAAAAAATTGACCTCATACAAAATGAAATGGGTAGCTTTATCATTTTATAAGAAAAGAAATTGAGAAAATATAATAATTCAAGAAAACTTGGCTTATTAGGCAAATCGGGACTTGCATAGTAGGCTGAGAAGTGCGTTCTGGCTACTAGGTACGACATTATATATATATATATATATATATATATATATATATATATATATATATATATATATATATATATATATATATATATATATATACATATATATATATATGTATATATATATATTGTGACGGAGTTCCCCCCCTTATAATTCTCCCACGCCTGCAGTAAGAGTCATGTCTACTTTTCTCAAGCGTTCTCTACGTTGCAGGCTACAATTTGATATATGGGAGAGAGTGAAGTGTTCTCGGAGAGCCGAGAAATTTGTGAAATAGTGATATTTTGGCCTGTGGTTTAGGCCCTTTAGGGAGCCAAGATGGCGCTGGCTTCCCTGATCTCCCGCCAAAACCGTGTGACGTCAGTGGCACCGGATTGGTCACCGACAGCAATGTGGCACCGGGAGCCAATGAAAACCTCCCGTGGCGAAAGTGACGTCACGAAGGAAGGGGGTCCGGCCAGCGCGCCGGGCTGGCGCCAGCAGTCAGACACGACACGTCATAGAGGTCGGACGTGCGACGAGTGGTCCTGTCTGTCGGACAGCTGTTTCCCACTACCGTGGATTTACGCGTCACCTGAAGTCCGCCAGTACTCTGAGAAGTCTTCCCTAGTTCATGTGTTGAACCAGAAGAGGGAATTGACGGTTATTTGAGCAACAAGTGCTCCAGTCAGGTACTGTGCCAGTAGCAGTGAAGCCGTGCAGTGACGTATGTTGACGCCTGTGGCAATTCACCAGTTCGTGACAGCGTAGTGGCTGACAGAGCCACTGGGTAGCTGAGGAAGAGAGGACTATTTGGGGAAACCGAACGACTGTAGCTGAGACGTAGGCGACAGCCGTTGCTGGGAGAAGACGACGGCCAGGAGACCGACTCCAACCTCCAAGAAGTTAAGAAGGAGGACGGACCTGCAGTGAGGAGGCACGGAGACGACGCGCTAAACGGTGGGACGACGAGAGGCTCTGGTAGGACACGACGACGTGTAGTGTGGGGGCGTTCCCGACACGAGGACCAGGAGCTACATCTCGACTTTCATCGGAGGATAGGGTGAAGTAGGTGGTTCTAGTTCCCTCCCCATTCCCCTTTAGTTAGCTATATTATTTGGCTATATTATCTAGCCTGAAGATTTTATATGTCGTGAGCAAGTCTCACCTATGTCATGGTAAAGCACCAGTGTGCTAGACAGTACTATCAAGAGTACTTGTAATATTCATGTTGATTATTGGTGTGTACAGGCACCAGGAACCAGTGATAAATTTACTGTGTTGTGTATATCTTTCTATAGATTTTGATATGAACATATAGTGGTAAATTATATATAAGATTATGCCAGTATTTGGAGGTTAGGCTATGTGCCCAGAAACTATTTATTTTCCATGTATTGATGATTGATTTATATACCATATATATGTCTATGTCCATTCAGTGAATAATCATTTGTGAGTACAGTGAATTATTGCGTTATCGCCGACGAGAGAAAGTACTGAAAACTCCCGTGTTAATATTTCATTATATATTGTTGGATAAATAACAGTGTAAGACCATTACAGTGAATCATTGTAGAATTGATTGTAGAGAAGACTGTTTGAGCCTGAGTACAGTGTAACTAAGTAATTCGGTTTATTTGTGCCAATATAGAGTGTGCGAGTTTCTAGTAATATTGGAGAATTTAAAGAAACCGCGCGCGTGAATCTAGCAAACAAGCAAATTTCGCGCGGAGTGACCATTGCGATCAGCTGTTCTTGACACTTGATGAGGAGGGGAGAGTGTTGCCCTCTAGCGGTCGCATAATATCCGTGGGAATTACCGGCCGAGTCAGGATCAGTTGATTTATCGATTATTGTGTGGCCTTGTGACATCTTTCATACATTTTAAGTAAAATACAAAACTATCTTAGTGTTTTTATCATCCCCTCCATTGATCTTGTGGCTATATTATACTGGTAAACATAGAGTGATAACAACAAGTACCTGCCTGATTCCTGATCTTTGAGTGTGACCTTGCCAAGGCTACCACTGAATACACCAGTCCACTGATGGTGATATTGGCCACCTTAAACACCAATTGGCGACCTTGTGATTAACCGTAGAGCCCTATTGTTGGGGAGGGCACACGACGGTCGATGTGATCGAGTCGTGTTCTCACTCTTTCTTAATAAGAGGCCGTTAAGATTGACTGGGAGACTCTCCTGGCGTGCAGTGGCGCCGTGAGGATCGAGGGAAGACCCGCAGGGCTACGGTGAGTTACCTTGAGCATAATTATTGCTTACCCCAGAGTAAGGGTAGAGAATAATAGAGAGGTGAAACCCCCAACATTGGCGACCTCGCCAGGATCTAGATCGGAGTAAAGGTTGCAGTGGTACTTGGCAGTGGTGTTAGAGATCAGGTGCAGGTTAACACTCGTAGCACAAGATGGAGGATGATAAAATAGCGAGGTTTATTGACTCTAGAGACGAACAGGTGCTGGAAGAGTGCACCAAGGCACAGTTACAGGCTATAGCGGATCATTTTGGAATAAAGCTGAAATCTGCCCGAGTTGGTGAAAGAAGACTAGAGATAATGGCTCAGCTCAAGGCTCGAGACGAAGCTTTGGGGGAGGAACGGCCCCAAACACCTGCCAGTGAGGGTGAACACCTGAGTATTGGTGGAAGCAGCAGGGGATCCAGCGGCAGCAGGCACAGCATAAAGCTGGAAATAATGAAGCTGCAGCTAGAAGCGCAGCTGAGGAGAGAGGAAGCACAGCAGCGCAAAGAAGAGCGAGAAGCAGAAGCGCAGCTGAGGAGAGAAGAAGCAGAAGCGCAGCTGAGGAGAGAAGAAGCAGAAGCGCAGCTGAGGAGAGAAGAGGCACAGCAGCGCAAAGAAGAGCGAGAAGCACAGACGAAGCGTGAGGAACGAGAAGCACAGCTGCGCCGGGAAGAGCAAGAGCGAGAAGCACAGCTGCGCCGGGAAGAGCAAGAACGAGAAGCACAGCTACGCAGGGAAGAACGAGAGCAAGAAGTTAGGCTGAGACAAATGGAAATAGAAGCCAACCAGGAGGTGGAGCTGAAGCGAGCTGAACTGGGACTAGGTGCCCCTGCCCCGCCACAGGAAGACCGACGAGTGAGGGAACGAGACCTGCCGGTCTTTGTGCCTAGTGAAGCCGAAAGTTTCTTCGATCACTTTGAGAGAGTTGCTGCTATGAAGAGGTGGCCGAGGGCGGAGTGGGCGGAGTTGGTCCAAGGAAGGCTCACAGGGGAAGCTCGCCAAGCCTTCACTATGCTCGACTTCCAAGAATGCACTAACTACGATGCGGTAAAACGAGCTGTGCTCCGTTCCTTTAAGCTCACGCCAGAGTGTTACAGAAAGAGGTTTAGAGAATGTACCCGGTTGCCAGGAAAATCGTATGCGGAGACGGCGAGGGACATTGAAAGAAAACTCCTTAAGTGGCTGGACTCTGAAGAAGCAAGGTCGGTCGAAGAGGTCAAGGAACTAATGGCCATGGAAAAGTTTATGTCCGTGCTCTCTCCTGAGATCAGGATGAGGGTAAAGGAGGCGGACATAAAGGACCTGAGGGCCGCAGCCGACCGGGCCGACATGCTAGAAGAAGCCCTACGCCCACGCCGAGAGGGACAGAACCGACCACCCGCATACGTCGGAAACGATCGGAGTTATAGAAGGACGGATGGATGGAGGACAGGAACGAGTTCTCCCAAGTCCCATTTCTCAAGTTGGAACACCCGAGGATCAAAAGGTGCTGTAGAACCGATCAAGAAGAACCATGCGGAGAGCTCGGGAGCTGTTGTTGCGACCAAGGAGTCAACAAGCGGTTCGGGAAAGACACAGGGTGCGACGGCCTCTGGAGGCAGTGCTAAGGCGAGCGGTGGCGGATGGTCTCCGCCGAGGGGCCGCTGCTACAACTGCGGAATACCCGGACACGTCGCGCGGGAATGCAGACGCCCTAAGCAGCGGGGACACGTTGCTTTAGTGATGTTCGAGGACCAGAGGGCCGAGAGAGTGCGGGATGAACCCGCGCTGAGTGGGGAGAAGCAAGTTCACCCATTCGTGTGTCAAGGAACCGTAAGGATGGGGGACGCAGACCCCATCCCTGTGAAGATCTTAAGAGACACTGGGGCCGATTTTACCCTGGTGAGTGAGACCCTGTTCCCCGAGGGTTACGAAAGTACCAGTGTGGGGGTAGCAAGTGTGACCACTGTGGGAGGCCCAGTGAGGATGCCCCTACACCAGGTAACTTTAGATTCCGACTATGGCTGCCAGACCCTAGTGGTGGGAGTCTGTACATCAATGCCCAAGATGGAGGCGCAGGTCATCTTGGGGAATGACGCATGTGGAGGATACGTCCTCCCACATCTCGTGAAAGGCGAAGAGTACATAGAACAATACAGGAAGACAGGCGGAGAGTTGAACGTCTGTGGGGACGAGAGGGGAATCGCACCGGTGGCGTTCCCAGTTTGTGCTGTGATGCCAAGACGACGCGAAGAACAAGGAGGTTGTGGATCTGATGGGGCTGAGGAGACAACTGACAGCCTGAGAATAGATCGCCTCTTCGTGGAACCCGGAGAACGAGCGGAGGGCGAAGATAGCCCAAATGGTGAGTTGCAGGTGACCCTTACCAGTTCTCTAGGGGTAGATCGCACTCGTCTTGAACAGTTGCAGCAGGAGGAGTTCCCCGATTTGATTAGTGAGGCCCAAGGAGGACGTGTTGGCCCCGAGAAGGCTACTCATTTTTACCTTCAAGACGGCATGCTGATGAGGCAGTGGAGACCTGTGAGGGTGGAGGCCGGGGAAGAGTCTCTAAGCACGAGGCGCCAGGTAGTGTTGCCGGCCCAGTGCAGAAAGGCCGTGTTGGACCTAGCGCACTCCGTGGACTCTGCAGGCCACCTGGGAGTGACTAAGACGCTGCGACGGATCAGGGATTACTTTTACTGGCCAGGTATGGACGCCGAGGTGAGGCGCTATTGTAAGACGTGCTTACCATGCCAGAGGGCAGGGAAGAGCCAGTCCGCGATACCGAAGGCCCCATTGATCCCTGTTCCAGCGTTTGGGCCTGCTTTCGAGCGTCTGCTAGTTGATGGAGTGGGTCCTTTGCCAAGGACGAAGAAAGGGAACACCTACCTAATGACAATAATGTGTACCTCCACCAGGTTTCCGGAAGCCGTCCCGATGCGACGTTTAACATCGCAAGGAGTAGCCAGCCAACTGCAGCGGTTTTTCTCGTGGGTGGGGATGCCCAAAGAGATCCAAACAGACTGCGCAAGCATTTTTCAGTCGAAGTGGTTCCGACAGACGATGGCAGGATGGGGAGTGACTCAGATTCGATCGTCGCCCTACCGACCGCAGTCGCAGGGGGCGATCGAAAGATTCCACTCCACATTGAAAACTGTGCTGAGAGTGTTCTGCGCAGAACAGGGGGCTGAGTGGGATGAGGCCATATACCCCGCGTTATTTGCCATACGCAACGCGGTGGTAGAGTCACTAGGATTCTCACCATTCCAGCTAGTGTATGGACACGAGGTGAGAAGTCCCCTGTCCATGCTGAGGGAACAATGGACACCGGCAGCAACCGTGGGAACGGTGAACGAATATGTCCGGAAGTTTAAAGAACGTCTCACTCTGGCTAAGGAACTGGCTGGGAAGCACCTGAAGGAGGCGCAGCGTAAGATGTCGGAATGGTACGACAAGAGAGCTACACAGAGGGATTTCCAGGTCGGGTCCCAAGTAATGGTCTTGTGTCCAGGTAAAGGTAGGGTGACCGAGTCACGGTTCGAGGGACCATACCAAGTGCTGCGACGGTTGGGTCCGGTGTCGTACGAAATTGGGAAGTCGAACAGATCCCGAAAGAAACAGGTGTGTCACGTGGACCGCCTGAAACCCTTCTTCACGGTGGAAGGAGGAACCGCCAGGCAGGAAGGAACGATGACCCGGGAACCCCAGCAAAAGACAGTTCTGTGCGTACAGGTGGACCAAGAACTCCCGGAGGAGGAAGGAAAGTGGTCCAGGGCGGATGGCACCCGTCTCACCAACACTGAGAGTCTGGCAAACATCAAGGACAAGCTGTCACATCTGGAAGGGCAACAGAGAGCGGACCTGACGGACCTACTGAGAAAGAATGCCTCCCTCTTCACCGACGTGCCCCGACGACACCGGAGTGTGACGCACGAGGTGGAGGTGAGGGACGCCAGGCCCGTCAAACAGAGCGCGTACAGGGTGAGCCCAGAGAAGCGAGAGCTGATGAGAAAGGAGGTGGAGTACCTCCTTGAGAACGACCTTGCGGAGCCCAGCAAAAGTGAGTGGAGTTCCCCGTGCCTGTTGGTGAGGAAAAGCGACGGAACATACCGCTTTTGTACAGATTACAGGAGGGTGAACTCCATCACTGTGGCGGATTCTCACCCCATGCCAAGAGTGAGTGACTGCATTGACCAGGTGGGCAGTGCACGGTATGTATCCAAGGTCGATCTTCTCAAGGGGTACTACCAGATCTCCCTGACTCCTGAGGCCAGGAAGATATCAGCTTTCGCGACTCCTGATGGGCTGTACCAGTACAAGGTGTTGCCCTTCGGCATGAAAAACAGCGGCAGCTGCTTCCAGCGAATGATGAACGAGCTGTTAAGGGGTGCAGTAGGGTGCACGGTTTACATCGATGACATCGTCGTGTACGCCGACGATTGGGGGACGCATCTGGAGAGACTTGGGGAATTATTCAGAAGGTTAGAGGAGGCTAACCTGACTGTAAATTTGGCCAAGAGTGAGTTTGGGAAAGCTCACTTAGAGTACCTCGGTTTTATCATCGGCCAAGGTGAAGTCACTCCAGTTGATAACAAAGTAGCAGCCATAAAGGAATACCCCGTGCCCAAGACGCGCAAGGAGTTGCTCAGGTACCTCGGAATGATAGGGTACTATCGTGGGTTCTGCCGGAATTTCTCCACGGTAGCGCATCCCCTAACCGAGCTACTCTCCAAGAATGTAAGATGGAGATGGGGAGAGGCCTGCCAAGAGTCTTTTGAAAAGACCAAGAAATTGTTGACGGAGGCCCCAGTATTGATATCTCCAGATTTTTCAGCCGGTTTTATCCTGTACGTGGACGCCAGCGACGTTGGAATAGGGGCCATGTTGGCTCAAGAACGGAGTGAAGTGCATAGGCCAGTTGCCTTCTACTCGAAGAAGTTCGTAAAATACCAGCGGGCCTACAGCACCGTTGAGAAGGAGGCATTGGCGCTAGTTATGGCCCTGAAGCACTTTGATGTATACGTGGGAGGAGGGGCGAGACCTGTCCTAGTATTCACCGATCACAACCCTCTCACATTTTTATACAAGATGAAGAATTCCAACCAACGTCTAACGAGGTGGTAGTTGTTACTGCAAGAATACCGGCTGGAGATCAAACACATCAAGGGGAAGGAAAACGTAGTAGCGGACGCCCTATCCCGCATACACTAACGAGACATGACTCTTATTTTAAGGGGAGGGGTATGTGACGGAGTTCCCCCCCTTATAATTCTCCCACGCCTGCAGTAAGAGTCATGTCTACTTTTCTCAAGCGTTCTCTACGTTGCAGGCTACAATTTGATATATGGGAGAGAGTGAAGTGTTCTCGGAGAGCCGAGAAATTTGTGAAATAGTGATATTTTGGCCTGTGGTTTAGGCCCTTTAGGGAGCCAAGATGGCGCTGGCTTCCCTGATCTCCCGCCAAAACCGTGTGACGTCAGTGGCACCGGATTGGTCACCGACAGCAATGTGGCACCGGGAGCCAATGAAAACCTCCCGTGGCGAAAGTGACGTCACGAAGGAAGGGGGTCCGGCCAGCGCGCCGGGCTGGCGCCAGCAGTCAGACACGACACGTCATAGAGGTCGGACGTGCGACGAGTGGTCCTGTCTGTCGGACAGCTGTTTCCCACTACCGTGGATTTACGCGTCACCTGAAGTCCGCCAGTACTCTGAGAAGTCTTCCCTAGTTCATGTGTTGAACCAGAAGAGGGAATTGACGGTTATTTGAGCAACAAGTGCTCCAGTCAGGTACTGTGCCAGTAGCAGTGAAGCCGTGCAGTGACGTATGTTGACGCCTGTGGCAATTCACCAGTTCGTGACAGCGTAGTGGCTGACAGAGCCACTGGGTAGCTGAGGAAGAGAGGACTATTTGGGGAAACCGAACGACTGTAGCTGAGACGTAGGCGACAGCCGTTGCTGGGAGAAGACGACGGCCAGGAGACCGACTCCAACCTCCAAGAAGTTAAGAAGGAGGACGGACCTGCAGTGAGGAGGCACGGAGACGACGCGCTAAACGGTGGGACGACGAGAGGCTCTGGTAGGACACGACGACGTGTAGTGTGGGGGCGTTCCCGACACGAGGACCAGGAGCTACATCTCGACTTTCATCGGAGGATAGGGTGAAGTAGGTGGTTCTAGTTCCCTCCCCATTCCCCTTTAGTTAGCTATATTATTTGGCTATATTATCTAGCCTGAAGATTTTATATGTCGTGAGCAAGTCTCACCTATGTCATGGTAAAGCACCAGTGTGCTAGACAGTACTATCAAGAGTACTTGTAATATTCATGTTGATTATTGGTGTGTACAGGCACCAGGAACCAGTGATAAATTTACTGTGTTGTGTATATCTTTCTATAGATTTTGATATGAACATATAGTGGTAAATTATATATAAGATTATGCCAGTATTTGGAGGTTAGGCTATGTGCCCAGAAACTATTTATTTTCCATGTATTGATGATTGATTTATATACCATATATATGTCTATGTCCATTCAGTGAATAATCATTTGTGAGTACAGTGAATTATTGCGTTATCGCCGACGAGAGAAAGTACTGAAAACTCCCGTGTTAATATTTCATTATATATTGTTGGATAAATAACAGTGTAAGACCATTACAGTGAATCATTGTAGAATTGATTGTAGAGAAGACTGTTTGAGCCTGAGTACAGTGTAACTAAGTAATTCGGTTTATTTGTGCCAATATAGAGTGTGCGAGTTTCTAGTAATATTGGAGAATTTAAAGAAACCGCGCGCGTGAATCTAGCAAACAAGCAAATTTCGCGCGGAGTGACCATTGCGATCAGCTGTTCTTGACACTTGATGAGGAGGGGAGAGTGTTGCCCTCTAGCGGTCGCATAATATCCGTGGGAATTACCGGCCGAGTCAGGATCAGTTGATTTATCGATTATTGTGTGGCCTTGTGACATCTTTCATACATTTTAAGTAAAATACAAAACTATCTTAGTGTTTTTATCATCCCCTCCATTGATCTTGTGGCTATATTATACTGGTAAACATAGAGTGATAACAACAAGTACCTGCCTGATTCCTGATCTTTGAGTGTGACCTTGCCAAGGCTACCACTGAATACACCAGTCCACTGATGGTGATATTGGCCACCTTAAACACCAATTGGCGACCTTGTGATTAACCGTAGAGCCCTATTGTTGGGGAGGGCACACGACGGTCGATGTGATCGAGTCGTGTTCTCACTCTTTCTTAATAAGAGGCCGTTAAGATTGACTGGGAGACTCTCCTGGCGTGCAGTGGCGCCGTGAGGATCGAGGGAAGACCCGCAGGGCTACGGTGAGTTACCTTGAGCATAATTATTGCTTACCCCAGAGTAAGGGTAGAGAATAATAGAGAGGTGAAACCCCCAACATTGGCGACCTCGCCAGGATCTAGATCGGAGTAAAGGTTGCAGTGGTACTTGGCAGTGGTGTTAGAGATCAGGTGCAGGTTAACACTCGTAGCACAAGATGGAGGATGATAAAATAGCGAGGTTTATTGACTCTAGAGACGAACAGGTGCTGGAAGAGTGCACCAAGGCACAGTTACAGGCTATAGCGGATCATTTTGGAATAAAGCTGAAATCTGCCCGAGTTGGTGAAAGAAGACTAGAGATAATGGCTCAGCTCAAGGCTCGAGACGAAGCTTTGGGGGAGGAACGGCCCCAAACACCTGCCAGTGAGGGTGAACACCTGAGTATTGGTGGAAGCAGCAGGGGATCCAGCGGCAGCAGGCACAGCATAAAGCTGGAAATAATGAAGCTGCAGCTAGAAGCGCAGCTGAGGAGAGAGGAAGCACAGCAGCGCAAAGAAGAGCGAGAAGCAGAAGCGCAGCTGAGGAGAGAAGAAGCAGAAGCGCAGCTGAGGAGAGAAGAAGCAGAAGCGCAGCTGAGGAGAGAAGAGGCACAGCAGCGCAAAGAAGAGCGAGAAGCACAGACGAAGCGTGAGGAACGAGAAGCACAGCTGCGCCGGGAAGAGCAAGAGCGAGAAGCACAGCTGCGCCGGGAAGAGCAAGAACGAGAAGCACAGCTACGCAGGGAAGAACGAGAGCAAGAAGTTAGGCTGAGACAAATGGAAATAGAAGCCAACCAGGAGGTGGAGCTGAAGCGAGCTGAACTGGGATTAGGTGCCCCTGCCCCGCCACAGGAAGACCGACGAGTGAGGGAACGAGACCTGCCGGTCTTTGTGCCTAGTGAAGCCGAAAGTTTCTTCGATCACTTTGAGAGAGTTGCTGCTATGAAGAGGTGGCCGAGGGCGGAGTGGGCGGAGTTGGTCCAAGGAAGGCTCACAGGGGAAGCTCGCCAAGCCTTCACTATGCTCGACTTCCAAGAATGCACTAACTACGATGCGGTAAAACGAGCTGTGCTCCGTTCCTTTAAGCTCACGCCAGAGTGTTACAGAAAGAGGTTTAGAGAATGTACCCGGTTGCCAGGAAAATCGTATGCGGAGACGGCGAGGGACATTGAAAGAAAACTCCTTAAGTGGCTGGACTCTGAAGAAGCAAGGTCGGTCGAAGAGGTCAAGGAACTAATGGCCATGGAAAAGTTTATGTCCGTGCTCTCTCCTGAGATCAGGATGAGGGTAAAGGAGGCGGACATAAAGGACCTGAGGGCCGCAGCCGACCGGGCCGACATGCTAGAAGAAGCCCTACGCCCACGCCGAGAGGGACAGAACCGACCACCCGCATACGTCGGAAACGATCGGAGTTATAGAAGGACGGATGGATGGAGGACAGGAACGAGTTCTCCCAAGTCCCATTTCTCAAGTTGGAACACCCGAGGATCAAAAGGTGCTGTAGAACCGATCAAGAAGAACCATGCGGAGAGCTCGGGAGCTGTTGTTGCGACCAAGGAGTCAACAAGCGGTTCGGGAAAGACACAGGGTGCGACGGCCTCTGGAGGCAGTGCTAAGGCGAGCGGTGGCGGATGGTCTCCGCCGAGGGGCCGCTGCTACAACTGCGGAATACCCGGACACGTCGCGCGGGAATGCAGACGCCCTAAGCAGCGGGGACACGTTGCTTTAGTGATGTTCGAGGACCAGAGGGCCGAGAGAGTGCGGGATGAACCCGCGCTGAGTGGGGAGAAGCAAGTTCACCCATTCGTGTGTCAAGGAACCGTAAGGATGGGGGACGCAGACCCCATCCCTGTGAAGATCTTAAGAGACACTGGGGCCGATTTTACCCTGGTGAGTGAGACCCTGTTCCCCGAGGGTTACGAAAGTACCAGTGTGGGGGTAGCAAGTGTGACCACTGTGGGAGGCCCAGTGAGGATGCCCCTACACCAGGTAACTTTAGATTCCGACTATGGCTGCCAGACCCTAGTGGTGGGAGTCTGTACATCAATGCCCAAGATGGAGGCGCAGGTCATCTTGGGGAATGACGCATGTGGAGGATACGTCCTCCCACATCTCGTGAAAGGCGAAGAGTACATAGAACAATACAGGAAGACAGGCGGAGAGTTGAACGTCTGTGGGGACGAGAGGGGAATCGCACCGGTGGCGTTCCCAGTTTGTGCTGTGATGCCAAGACGACGCGAAGAACAAGGAGGTTGTGGATCTGATGGGGCTGAGGAGACAACTGACAGCCTGAGAATAGATCGCCTCTTCGTGGAACCCGGAGAACGAGCGGAGGGCGAAGATAGCCCAAATGGTGAGTTGCAGGTGACCCTTACCAGTTCTCTAGGGGTAGATCGCACTCGTCTTGAACAGTTGCAGCAGGAGGAGTTCCCCGATTTGATTAGTGAGGCCCAAGGAGGACGTGTTGGCCCCGAGAAGGCTACTCATTTTTACCTTCAAGACGGCATGCTGATGAGGCAGTGGAGACCTGTGAGGGTGGAGGCCGGGGAAGAGTCTCTAAGCACGAGGCGCCAGGTAGTGTTGCCGGCCCAGTGCAGAAAGGCCGTGTTGGACCTAGCGCACTCCGTGGACTCTGCAGGCCACCTGGGAGTGACTAAGACGCTGCGACGGATCAGGGATTACTTTTACTGGCCAGGTATGGACGCCGAGGTGAGGCGCTATTGTAAGACGTGCTTACCATGCCAGAGGGCAGGGAAGAGCCAGTCCGCGATACCGAAGGCCCCATTGATCCCTGTTCCAGCGTTTGGGCCTGCTTTCGAGCGTCTGCTAGTTGATGGAGTGGGTCCTTTGCCAAGGACGAAGAAAGGGAACACCTACCTAATGACAATAATGTGTACCTCCACCAGGTTTCCGGAAGCCGTCCCGATGCGACGTTTAACATCGCAAGGAGTAGCCAGCCAACTGCAGCGGTTTTTCTCGTGGGTGGGGATGCCCAAAGAGATCCAAACAGACTGCGCAAGCATTTTTCAGTCGAAGTGGTTCCGACAGACGATGGCAGGATGGGGAGTGACTCAGATTCGATCGTCGCCCTACCGACCGCAGTCGCAGGGGGCGATCGAAAGATTCCACTCCACATTGAAAACTGTGCTGAGAGTGTTCTGCGCAGAACAGGGGGCTGAGTGGGATGAGGCCATATACCCCGCGTTATTTGCCATACGCAACGCGGTGGTAGAGTCACTAGGATTCTCACCATTCCAGCTAGTGTATGGACACGAGGTGAGAAGTCCCCTGTCCATGCTGAGGGAACAATGGACACCGGCAGCAACCGTGGGAACGGTGAACGAATATGTCCGGAAGTTTAAAGAACGTCTCACTCTGGCTAAGGAACTGGCTGGGAAGCACCTGAAGGAGGCGCAGCGTAAGATGTCGGAATGGTACGACAAGAGAGCTACACAGAGGGATTTCCAGGTCGGGTCCCAAGTAATGGTCTTGTGTCCAGGTAAAGGTAGGGTGACCGAGTCACGGTTCGAGGGACCATACCAAGTGCTGCGACGGTTGGGTCCGGTGTCGTACGAAATTGGGAAGTCGAACAGATCCCGAAAGAAACAGGTGTGTCACGTGGACCGCCTGAAACCCTTCTTCACGGTGGAAGGAGGAACCGCCAGGCAGGAAGGAACGATGACCCGGGAACCCCAGCAAAAGACAGTTCTGTGCGTACAGGTGGACCAAGAACTCCCGGAGGAGGAAGGAAAGTGGTCCAGGGCGGATGGCACCCGTCTCACCAACACTGAGAGTCTGGCAAACATCAAGGACAAGCTGTCACATCTGGAAGGGCAACAGAGAGCGGACCTGACGGACCTACTGAGAAAGAATGCCTCCCTCTTCACCGACGTGCCCCGACGACACCGGAGTGTGACGCACGAGGTGGAGGTGAGGGACGCCAGGCCCGTCAAACAGAGCGCGTACAGGGTGAGCCCAGAGAAGCGAGAGCTGATGAGAAAGGAGGTGGAGTACCTCCTTGAGAACGACCTTGCGGAGCCCAGCAAAAGTGAGTGGAGTTCCCCGTGCCTGTTGGTGAGGAAAAGCGACGGAACATACCGCTTTTGTACAGATTACAGGAGGGTGAACTCCATCACTGTGGCGGATTCTCACCCCATGCCAAGAGTGAGTGACTGCATTGACCAGGTGGGCAGTGCACGGTATGTATCCAAGGTCGATCTTCTCAAGGGGTACTACCAGATCTCCCTGACTCCTGAGGCCAGGAAGATATCAGCTTTCGCGACTCCTGATGGGCTGTACCAGTACAAGGTGTTGCCCTTCGGCATGAAAAACAGCGGCAGCTGCTTCCAGCGAATGATGAACGAGCTGTTAAGGGGTGCAGTAGGGTGCACGGTTTACATCGATGACATCGTCGTGTACGCCGACGATTGGGGGACGCATCTGGAGAGACTTGGGGAATTATTCAGAAGGTTAGAGGAGGCTAACCTGACTGTAAATTTGGCCAAGAGTGAGTTTGGGAAAGCTCACTTAGAGTACCTCGGTTTTATCATCGGCCAAGGTGAAGTCACTCCAGTTGATAACAAAGTAGCAGCCATAAAGGAATACCCCGTGCCCAAGACGCGCAAGGAGTTGCTCAGGTACCTCGGAATGATAGGGTACTATCGTGGGTTCTGCCGGAATTTCTCCACGGTAGCGCATCCCCTAACCGAGCTACTCTCCAAGAATGTAAGATGGAGATGGGGAGAGGCCTGCCAAGAGTCTTTTGAAAAGACCAAGAAATTGTTGACGGAGGCCCCAGTATTGATATCTCCAGATTTTTCAGCCGGTTTTATCCTGTACGTGGACGCCAGCGACGTTGGAATAGGGGCCATGTTGGCTCAAGAACGGAGTGAAGTGCATAGGCCAGTTGCCTTCTACTCGAAGAAGTTCGTAAAATACCAGCGGGCCTACAGCACCGTTGAGAAGGAGGCATTGGCGCTAGTTATGGCCCTGAAGCACTTTGATGTATACGTGGGAGGAGGGGCGAGACCTGTCCTAGTATTCACCGATCACAACCCTCTCACATTTTTATACAAGATGAAGAATTCCAACCAACGTCTAACGAGGTGGGCGTTGTTACTGCAAGAATACCGGCTGGAGATCAAACACATCAAGGGGAAGGAAAACGTAGTAGCGGACGCCCTATCCCGCATACACTAACGAGACATGACTCTTATTTTAAGGGGAGGGGTATGTGACGGAGTTCCCCCCCTTATAATTCTCCCACGCCTGCAGTAAGAGTCATGTCTACTTTTCTCAAGCGTTCTCTACGTTGCAGGCTACAATTTGATATATGGGAGAGAGTGAAGTGTTCTCGGAGAGCCGAGAAATTTGTGAAATAGTGATATTTTGGCCTGTGGTTTAGGCCCTTTAGGGAGCCAAGATGGCGCTGGCTTCCCTGATCTCCCGCCAAAACCGTGTGACGTCAGTGGCACCGGATTGGTCACCGACAGCAATGTGGCACCGGGAGCCAATGAAAACCTCCCGTGGCGAAAGTGACGTCACGAAGGAAGGGGGTCCGGCCAGCGCGCCGGGCTGGCGCCAGCAGTCAGACACGACACGTCATAGAGGTCGGACGTGCGACGAGTGGTCCTGTCTGTCGGACAGCTGTTTCCCACTACCGTGGATTTACGCGTCACCTGAAGTCCGCCAGTACTCTGAGAAGTCTTCCCTAGTTCATGTGTTGAACCAGAAGAGGGAATTGACGGTTATTTGAGCAACAAGTGCTCCAGTCAGGTACTGTGCCAGTAGCAGTGAAGCCGTGCAGTGACGTATGTTGACGCCTGTGGCAATTCACCAGTTCGTGACAGCGTAGTGGCTGACAGAGCCACTGGGTAGCTGAGGAAGAGAGGACTATTTGGGGAAACCGAACGACTGTAGCTGAGACGTAGGCGACAGCCGTTGCTGGGAGAAGACGACGGCCAGGAGACCGACTCCAACCTCCAAGAAGTTAAGAAGGAGGACGGACCTGCAGTGAGGAGGCACGGAGACGACGCACTAAACGGTGGGACGACGAGAGGCTCTGGTAGGACACGACGACGTGTAGTGTGGGGGCGTTCCCGACACGAGGACCAGGAGCTACATCTCGACTTTCATCGGAGGATAGGGTGAAGTAGGTGGTTCTAGTTCCCTCCCCATTCCCCTTTAGTTAGCTATATTATTTGGCTATATTATCTAGCCTGAAGATTTTATATGTCGTGAGCAAGTCTCACCTATGTCATGGTAAAGCACCAGTGTGCTAGACAGTACTATCAAGAGTACTTGTAATATTCATGTTGATTATTGGTGTGTACAGGCACCAGGAACCAGTGATAAATTTACTGTGTTGTGTATATCTTTCTATAGATTTTGATATGAACATATAGTGGTAAATTATATATAAGATTATGCCAGTATTTGGAGGTTAGGCTATGTGCCCAGAAACTATTTATTTTCCATGTATTGATGATTGATTTATATACCATATATATGTCTATGTCCATTCAGTGAATAATCATTTGTGAGTACAGTGAATTATTGCGTTATCGCCGACGAGAGAAAGTACTGAAAACTCCCGTGTTAATATTTCATTATATATTGTTGGATAAATAACAGTGTAAGACCATTACAGTGAATCATTGTAGAATTGATTGTAGAGAAGACTGTTTGAGCCTGAGTACAGTGTAACTAAGTAATTCGGTTTATTTGTGCCAATATAGAGTGTGCGAGTTTCTAGTAATATTGGAGAATTTAAAGAAACCGCGCGCGTGAATCTAGCAAACAAGCAAATTTCGCGCGGAGTGACCATTGCGATCAGCTGTTCTTGACACTTGATGAGGAGGGGAGAGTGTTGCCCTCTAGCGGTCGCATAATATCCGTGGGAATTACCGGCCGAGTCAGGATCAGTTGATTTATCGATTATTGTGTGGCCTTGTGACATCTTTCATACATTTTAAGTAAAATACAAAACTATCTTAGTGTTTTTATCATCCCCTCCATTGATCTTGTGGCTATATTATACTGGTAAACATAGAGTGATAACAACAAGTACCTGCCTGATTCCTGATCTTTGAGTGTGACCTTGCCAAGGCTACCACTGAATACACCAGTCCACTGATGGTGATATTGGCCACCTTAAACACCAATTGGCGACCTTGTGATTAACCGTAGAGCCCTATTGTTGGGGAGGGCACACGACGGTCGATGTGATCGAGTCGTGTTCTCACTCTTTCTTAATAAGAGGCCGTTAAGATTGACTGGGAGACTCTCCTGGCGTGCAGTGGCGCCGTGAGGATCGAGGGAAGACCCGCAGGGCTACGGTGAGTTACCTTGAGCATAATTATTGCTTACCCCAGAGTAAGGGTAGAGAATAATAGAGAGGTGAAACCCCCAACAATATATATATGTATATATGTATATATATATATATATATATATATATATATATATATATATATATATATATATATATATATATATATATATATATATATATATATATATATATATATATATATATATATATATATATATTGTGACGGTGTTCCCCCCCTTATATTTCTCCCACGTCTGCAGTAAGAGTCATGTCCACTTTACCCGAGCGTTCTCTACGTCGCAGGCATCAGTTTGATATATGTGGGGGAATGTAGTGTTCTCGGAGTGCCGAGAAATTTGTAAAAGAAGAGTCTTTTGGCCTGTGGTTTAGGCCCTTTAGGAAGCCAATATGGCGCTGGCTCTTCTGTTCTCCCGCCAAAACTGTGTGATGTCAGTGACACCAGATTGGTCGCCGACAGCGACGTGGCACAGGGAGCCAATGAAAACCTCCCGTGGCGAATATGACGTCACGAAGGAAGGGGGGTCCGGTCATCGCGCCGCGCTGGCGCCATCAGTCTAAGACAGCACGTCAAGGAGGTCGGACGTGCACTGGGGGGTCCTGTCAGTTGGACAGTTTACCCCGTCTCCGGAGGACTTACGCATCACCCGTGGTCTGCCAACACCTGTGGGGTCTTCCTTCATTCATGTGTTGAACCGAAGAAGGAATTGATGGGATATTGAGCAACAAGTGCTCCAGGAACAGGTGTTGTGCAAGAGTGGAGTCTAGGCAGCGACGTATGCGACGGCTGATAGCTCCACAGTGATGACGTAGTGGATGAGCCAATTCTCCGTGAGGGAATCAGTCTGACACGACACGTCAAGGTGGTTGGACGTGCGAAGATTGGTCCTGTCAGTTTGACAGTTGTTTCCCGCTCCCGTGGATTTTACGCGTCACCCGAAGTCTGCCAGTACTCTGTGAGGTCTTCCTTCGTTCATGTGTTGAACCAGAGAGGGAATCGACGGATATTGAGCAACAAGTGCTCCAGGACAGGTACTGTGCAAGAAGAAGTGAAGTCTGTGCAGTGACGTATGCGACGTCTGAGGCAGTTCACCCGTTTGTGACGGCGTAGTGGCTGAACCGAGCCACTGGGAAGCAGAGGAAGAAGGAAACTATTCGGGAATCCGAACGACTGCAGCCGAGACATAGGCGGGCAGCCGTAGCTGGGAGGAGAAGTCGACGGCCGGGAGACCGACTCCAACCCTACAAGAAGTCGAGGAGGAGCACGGACCTGCAGTGAAAAGGCACGGAGACGACGCGCTTATGGTGGGACGTTGATTGAGTTCCTGGAGGACACGACAGTGTGTGTGTGGGGGCGTTCCCTACACGAGGCAGGAGCCAGGACCAGGAGCTACAACTCAACTCTCATCGGAGGATAGGTGGAAGTAGGTGATTCTAGTTTCCCTCCCAATTCCCCTTTAGTCAGCTATATTATTTAGCCTGAGTATTTTGTATGTCGTGAGCAAGCCTCACCTATGTCACAGTAAGGCACCAGTGTGCAGAGTGGTACTATAAAGAGTACTCACGATATTTATGATTATTATTGGTGTATGCAGGCACCCAGAGTAATTGATGAATTTACTGTGTTGATAATGTCTTTAATGAGACTTTAATATAATCATATAGTGAGAGAATATATATATATAATTATGCCAGTGTTGGGAGTTAGGCTATGTGCCCAGTAACTATGTTATTACCATTATTGATGTCTGACTCATCTATATATATATATATATATGTCTATGCTCGTGTATTGAATAATCATTCATGTGTGCAGTGATTAATTGTGTTATCGCCCACGGAAGGAATTACTGAGAACTCCAGTGATATATACTTCATAAGTTATCATTAAACGAAGGGCAGTGTGTAATACCATGACAGTGAATTATTGTCACATTTAATATAGAAATGTTTGATTGAGCCCAAGATCAGTGTAGCGAAGTATTTACGTGCTGTTATCGCAAATATTGTGTGTTCGAACTTCTAGTGATCTTTGAGAACTTAAAGAAGTTGGCGTGTCACGCCAAGCAAACAGATAAAGTAACATTCGCGTGGGGGGTAGTCGCCCAGCTGATTTTGACATTGACAAGAGGGGGAGTGTTGCCAGCTTAGTGAGTTCATATTATATGTGGGAACGAGCGACTCCCGCCTGAAACCGCTGTTTGCTTATTGATATAATCTTGTGATGTCTTTGAATGAGTTTTAAGTAAAATACAAAATACATTGGTGTTTATGTTATCCCCTACATATTTCTTGTGGCTATGTAATACCTGAAAGCAGAGAGTGATAGAAGCAAATACCTGCCTGATATCAGATCTATTGAGTGTGTCCTTGCCACTGTTACCACAATTCAACAAAACCACTGACGTGTTACTGGACACCGAAAACACCAGTTGGCAACCTTGTGGTTAGTAGTAGAGCCCTATGACGGGGCGGGCACACAACAGTTAAGTGAACAAGTTGTGTTCCCACTCCTTCTCGATCAGAGGCCAGTTGGGATTGACTGGGATACTCTCCTGGCGTACAGTGGCGCCGCGAGGATAGAGTGAAGACCCGCAGGGCTACGGTGAGTGACCTTGAGTGTACTGTTGCTCATCCGAGTAAACCCCGACAATATATATATTTATATATTTATATATATATATATATATATATATATATATATTGTGACGGAGTTCCCCCCCTTATAATTCTCCCACGCCTGCAGTAAGAGTCATGTCTGCTTTTCCCAGGCGTTCTCTACGTTGCAGGCTACAATTTGATATATGGGAGAGAGTGACGTGTTCTCGGAGAGCCGAGAAATTTGTGAAATAGTAATATTTTGGCCTGTGGTTTAGGCCCTTTAGGGAGCCAAGATGGCGCTGGCCTCTCTGATCTCCCGCCAAAACCGTGTGACGTCAGTGGCACCGGATTGGTCACCGACAGCAATGTGGCACCGGGAGCCAATGAAAACCTCCCGTGGCGAAAGTGACGTCACGAAGGAAGGGGGTCCGGCCAGCGCGCCGGGCTGGCGCCAGCAGTCAGACACGACACGTCATAGAGGTCGGACGTGCGACGAGTGGTCCTGTCTGTCGGACAGCTGTTTCCCACTACCGTGGATTTACGCGTCACCTGAAGTCCGCCAGTACTCTGAGAAGTCTTCCCTAGTTCATGTGTTGAACCAGAAGAGGGAATTGACGGTTATTTGAGCAACAAGTGCTCCAGTCAGGTACTGTGCCAGTAGCAGTGAAGCCGTGCAGTGACGTATGTTGACGTCTGTGGCAATTCACCAATTCGTGACAGCGTAGTGGCTGACAGAGCCACTGGGTAGCTGAGGAAGAGAGGACTATTTGGGGAAACCGAACGACTGTAGCTGAGATGTAGGCGACAGCCGTTGCTGGGAGAAGACGACGGCCAGGAGACCGACTCCAACCTTCAAGAAGTCAAGGAGGAGGACGGACCTGCAGTGAGGAGGCACGGAGACGACGCGCTAAACGGTGGGACGATGAGAGGCTCTGGTAGGACACGACGACGTGTAGTGTGGGGGCGTTCCCGACACGAGGACCAGGAGCTACATCTCGACTCTCATCGGAGGATAGGGTGAAGTAGGTGGTTCTAGTTCCCTCCCCATTCCCCTTTAGTTAGCTATATTATTTGGCTATATTATCTAGCCTGAAGATTTTATATGTCGTGAGCAAGTCTCACCTATGTCACGGTAAAGCACCAGTGTGCTAGACAGTACTATCAAGAGTACTTGTATTATTTATGTTGATTATTGGTGTGTACAGGCACCAGGAACCAGTGATAAATTTACTGTGTTGTGTATATCTTTCTATAGATTTTGATATGAACATATAGTGGTAAATTATATATAAGATTATGCCAGTATTTGGAGGTTAGGCTATGTGCCCAGAAACTATTTATTTTCCATGTATTGATGATTGATTTATATACCATATATATGTCTATGTCCATTCAGTGAATAATCATTTGTGAGTACAGTGAATTATTGCGTTATCGCCGACGAGAGAAAGTACTGAAAACTCCCGTGTTAATATTTCATTATATATTGTTGGATAAATAACAGTGTAAGACCATTACAGTGAATCATTGTAGAATTGATTGTAGAGAAGACTGTTTGAGCCTGAGTACAGTGTAACTAAGTAATTCGGTTTATTTGTGCCAATATCGAGTGTGCGAGTTTCTAGTAATATTGGAGAATATAAAGAAACCGCGCGCGTGAATCTAGCAAACAAACAAATTTCGCGCGGAGAGTCCATTGCGATCAGCTGTTCTTGACACTTGATGAGGAGGGGAGAGTGTTGCCCTCTAGCGGTCGCATAATATCCGTGGGAATTTCCGGCCGAGTCAGAATCAGTTGATTTATCGATTATTGTGTGGCCTTGTGACATCATTCATACATTTTAAGTAAAATACAAAACTCTCTTTGTGTTTTTATCATCCCCTCCATTGATCTTGTGGCTATATTATACTGGTAAATATAGAGTGATAACAATAAGTACCTGCCTGATTCCTGATCTTTGAGTGTGACCTTGCCAGGGCTACCACTGAATACACCAGTCCACTGATGGTGTTATTGGCCACCTTAAACACCAATTGGCGACCATGTGGTTTACCGTAGAGCCCTATTGTTGGGGAGGGCACACGACGGTCGATGTGATCGAGTCGTGTTCTCACTCTTTCTTAATAAGAGGCCGTTAAGATTGACTGGGAGACTCTCCTGGCGTGCAGTGGCGCCGTGAGGATCGAGGGAAGACCCGCAGGGCTACGGTGAGTTATCTTGAGCATAACTATTGCTCACCCCAGACTAGAGAGAAGAGAGGTGAAACCCCAACAATATATATATATATATATATATATATATATATATATATATATATATATATATATATATATATATATATATGTCGTACCTAGTAGCCAGAATGCACTTTTCAGCCTACTATGCAAGGCCTGATTTGCCTAATAAGCCAAGTTTTCTTGAAATAATATATTTTCTCTAGTTTTTTTCTTATGAAATGATAAAGCTACCCATTTCATTATGTATGAGGTCAATTTTTTTTTATTTTAGTTAAAATTAACGTAGATATATGACCAAACCTAACCAACCCTACCTAACCTAACCTAACCTATCTTTATAGGTTAGGTTCGGTTAGGTAGCAGAAAAAGTTAGGTTAGGTTAGGTTAGGTAGGTTAGGTAGTCGAAAAAACATTAATTCATGAAAACTTGGCTTATTAGGCAAATCAGGCCTTGCATAGTAGGCTGAGAAGTGCGTTCTGGCTATTAGGTACGACATATATATATATATATAATATATAATGTCGTACCTAATAGCCAGAACGCACTTCTCTGCCTACTATGCAAGGCCCGATTTGCCTAAGAAGCCAAGTTTTCATTAATTGTTTTTCGACTACCTAACCTAACCTAACTTTTTCGGCTACCTAACCTAACCTATAAAGATAGGTTAGGTTAGGTTAGGTAGGGTTGGTTAGGTTCGGTCATATATCTACGTTAATTTTAACTCCAATAAAAAAAATTGACCTCATACATAATGAAATGGGTAGCTTTATCATTTCATAAGAAAAAAATTAGAGAAAATATGTTAATTCAGGAAAACTTGGCTTATTAGGCAAATCGGGCCTTGCATAGTAGGCCGAGAAGTGCGTTCTGGCTACTAGGTACGACATTATATATCTCCTCACTGTCCTGACATAGGACAGTGAGGTTCTACTCCTTGATATGTTGGTTACACAGACTCTCACGCTCGCGGACTCCCACGCTGCAATAACCACGTTGATACCACCCCCGAAGAGTGTAAACGCTTAGTGAGTGAAATTGCATCTCTGATATTATAAGCGTGCCGGGGTTTAGTTAATGCAAACTATAACCTAAGTTATTTTTCCAGATAGCCTAGTTTAAGTTAGTTTATCCAAAGTTACCGAAAGTTTTCCTTGTTCAAAATTAACAATATCTAGTACTATATCATAGCCAATAAATTTTTATGACGTATTAGAACATTGTTGCATCCTGTCAGGAGGAGTTAAAACTTGTTCGAACGTTGAAGTTCTTGAACTTGAATCGGACATCAAACTTACCCGCCAAACGTGGTGTGTTTTGGTGTGTAATAGCTATTAAAACACCAATACACTCATAGACAAGTTGAAGTGCCACATCGTCGAGGCGTCAACACCTTATGATGGTGTTTGACGCGTCCAGAGCAGCCAGACAAACGACCCAACCAGAGTGAAATTCTCTATCATCGTCTGCCGTAAATCATTCTTTCTCGTGCACCAATTAGTCCCCAACACGTATGATGAAACGTTCCATGGTTGATCAATGGCTGCAGGCGTCTGCTTCACCACAATCAATCCTCATTCTCGTTCGAGCAGCCATAGAGCTGAGCCGCAGAGAGCTCAGCCTTGAGTGTAGGCAGTTAATTTCTCTCTCTCTCTCTCTCTCTCTCTCTCTCTCTCTCTCTCTCTCTCTCTCTGAGTTGGCCATTAATCTCACTGTGTCTGTTCCACAGCGCGCGTGGGATAGATAGATAGAGAGAGAGAGCATAGTGTATACCTCCTGGTTTACCTTTTTGGTATATCAAGAGGTATACCCAGCGTCAAGGAGAATTAAATGAGTCTTAATAATCAGCTCGCGCATGTCAGACCTTACAACCAACACAATATCAAGCTTGGGCTAATACGGGGTCACAAGGTCAATACATCTGCGTACCAAATAAGACTGAATTAACAGCACTTATAAATAACAGGTACTGAGACGTTTTTAAAGTCAGACGCCCAACATCCACACACACACACACACACACATTTGAGCGCAGCTACACACCCCAGTGCTAATCCACCCCATGCTAACCAGCTCACACGTGCTTCTCAGGTCACCCCTTTCCCAAATCAGCCGCCCCTGCTTATCTCCCCAGCACATCCCTTGACCCCTCTGACCCCACTGGAGTCAAATTCATCCCACATTCCAAGGACCCCCTCATCACCTCAACCCCCAAAACCCGTCCAGCCCTCGTCCCCTCAACCCCCAAAACCCACCCAGCTCTCATCCCCTCAACCCCCAAATCCCATCCAGACCTCATCCCCTCAACCCCAAGAACCCACCCAGACCTCATCCCCTCAACACCCAAAGCCTGCCCTGCCCTCACCCCTCCTCATCCCCTCTCCTTCCATGTGACCCCCCACCCTTGCGAGGGAGGTGGGAGGTCCCCCCCACCCCCTCTATCCATCCCCCTCCCAACCTCTCAACCTCTATCTGTCTCCCAACCTTACGCCATCTCCCAACCCCTCTATGCCCTCCCTAATCTTCAGACCCAGTATGCCCTTCCTACTCCAGACCTACCTACCCAGGCCCTACCCCAGACCCTCCTACCTACCTTCCTAGAAGCCCAACCCCCAGTAGCCCCCCAAGCACCCCTCCTGAACTCTTTCACCCCCCATACACCCCCCGGACCCCCCCAGACACCCCCTGGATCCCCCCGGACATCCCCCGGACCCTCCCCGCCCCCAGTCATCCCCCAGACACCCCCCAGATCCCCCAGATCCCCTCTGCCCCCAGTCACCCCCCAGACATCCCCCAGATCCCCCCAGACCCCCAGAGAAAGGGAGAACTCTGGTACAAGAGTTTCCATGAAGAATCTCAAGGTTTGGTACACCAATGCTGATGGGGTATCTAATAAAGCAGAAGAGATAAAAGAAAGAGTGAGTGAAGCAGATCCTGACATAGTTGCAATTGTGGAAACTAAAATTAATGACATGATCTCAGATGCAATCTTTCCTGAAGGGTACCAGGTGATACGAAAAGAGAGGACACAGAGACAGGGAGGGGGAGTAGCACTCCTAATAAAGCGGAAATGGAAGTTTGAAGACCTGGGAAATCGAGTTACCAATGAGTGCACAAGCTTCATACATGGAACTCTGACAGTAGATGGGAGGAAGATTGTGATCCTGGTAATCTACAATCCCCCACCAAACAGTAGAAGACCCAGGCAGGAGTATGATGACAACAACAAAGCATGTATAGATGAACTGCAGAAGGCAGCAACACTAGCCCACAGAATGAGAGCGAAGCTGCTGATCATGGGGGACCTAAATCATGGAGAGATAAATTGGGAATCAAGGAATCCCCATGGAGGGGATGAAACGTGGGGAGCAAAATTAGTAGATGTTATAGACAGGAATTTCCTGACACAACATGTGAAGGAAGACACAAGGGAAAGAGGAGGAGATGCACCGAGCCTATTAGACCTGATTTTCACCCAGAACGTAGAAGATATCGAGAATTTAGAGCATGAAATACCTCTAGGGGCCAGTGACCATTATGTCCTAGTCTTTGACTACATGATGGAATTCAAAATTATGACCATGGGACAAGAGATCTGGGAAAGGAGAGCTGACTACAGGAAAGGGGACTATATGAGGATAAGGGACTATCTGGGTGAAGTGCAGTGGGAGGAAGAAATTAGAGGAAAAACAGTCCAAGATATGATGGACCTAGTCATACAGAAATGCCAGGAGGCCGAAGAGAGATTTATACCAACGGTAAAGGGAAAAAATAAGAAGGAATATAATAACCCATGGTTTAATAGACAGTGTCAGGAAGCAAAAATGGCCAGCAGGCGGGAGTGGAGGAAGTACAGAAGACAAAGAACAGAGGACAACAGAAGCAGATACAACAGAGCTAGGAACGATTACATTAACATAAGACGAACATCGGAAAGGGACTATGAGAACGATATTGCAATCAAAGCGAAAAAACAACCTAAGTTACTACACAGTCATATAAGAAGAAAAATGTCGGTGAACGACCAAGTGACAAGACTAAGGAAGACAGAGGGGGCATATACTGAAAGTGACAAGGAAATCTGCGAGGCACTGAATGCCAGTTTCCATGGAGTGTTCACTACCGAGCCTGAGCAGCTCCCATTGTTCGAAGGGGTTACCCTAGATGAAAGACTATCAGATATAGAGGTGACAGCAGAGGAGGTAATGAAACAGTTGACAACTCTAGATGCAACTAAAGCAGTTGGACCAGACAAAGTATCACCGTGGATACTAAAAGAAGCAGCACAGGCCCTCAGCGTGCCTCTGGCAATGATCTTTAATGAGTCACTTATGTCAGGAGAATTGCCCAGTTGCTGGAAGAAGGCAAATGTCGTGCCGATCTTCAAGAAAGGAGATAGGGAGGAGGCACTTAACTACAGACCTGTATCACTGACAAGCATCCCCTGTAAAATACTGGAAAGAATAATTAGGCTACGACTGGTTGCACACCTGGAGAACATTAGGTTTGTGAACAAACATCAACATGGGTTCTGGACAGGGAAATCGTGCCTAACAAACCTTCTGGAATTCTATGATAAAATAACGAGGATAAGACAGGACAGAGATGGTTGGGCAGACTGCATATTTCTGGACTGCCAAAAAGCCTTTGATACAGTACCGCACATGAGACTGCTGTTCAAGCTCGAGAGGCAGGCGGGGGTGGGGGGAAAGGTCCTAGAATGGATAAGGAACTACCTAACAGGAAGGAGCCAAAGAGTTACGGTAAGGGGCGAGAAGTCGGACTGGCGAACAGTAACAAGTGGAGTACCACAAGGATCGGTGCTGGGACCAATTCTATTTCTTGTATATGTTAACGACATGTTTACAGGCGTAGAGTCCTACATGTCGATGTTTGCGGATGATGCAAAGTTGATGAGAAGAGTTGTGACAGATGAGGATTGCAGGATCCTCCAAGAGGACCTGAACAGATTGCAGAGATGGTCAGAGAAATGGCTACTAGAATTCAACACGAGCAAATGTAAAGTTATGGAAATGGGACTAGGAGATAGGAGACCAAAGGGACAGTACACAATGAAGGGGAACAGCCTACCTGTAACGACGCGTGAAAGAGACCTGGGGGTGGACGTAACACCTAATCTATCTCCTGAGGCACATATTAATAGGATAACGACAGCAGCGTACTCTACACTGGCAAAAGTTAGAACATCATTCAGAAACCTAAGTAAGGAGGCATTTAGGGCGCTTTACACTGCCTACGTAAGGCCAGTCTTAGAGTATGCCGCCTCATCATGGAGTCCCCATCTGAAGAAGCATATAATGAAACTGGAAAAGGTTCAGAGGTTTGCAACGAGACTCGTCCCAGAGCTACGAGGGATGGGGTATGAAGAGCGCCTGAGGGAACTGTGCCTTACGACACTAGAAAGAAGAAGGGAGAGGGGGGACATGATAGGAACGTATAAGATACTCAGAGGAATTGACAGAGTGGACATAGACGAAATGTTCACACGGAATAGCAACAGAACGAGAGGACATGGATGGAAGCTTGAAACTCAGATGAGTCACAGAGATGTAAGGAAGTTTTCTTTTAGCGTGAGAGTAGTGGGGAAATGGAATGCACTTCAGGAACAGGTTGTGGAAGCAAATACTATTCATAATTTTAAAACCAGGTATGATAGGGAAATGGGACAGGAGTCATTGCTGTAAACAACCGATGCTCGAAAGGCGGGATCCAAGAGTCAATGCTCGATCCTGCAAGCACATATAGGTGAGTACATATAGGTGAGTACACACACACATCTGGAAATGAGAGAATTGACGACGCTTCGGTCCGTTCTGGATTATTACACGCCCTAAAAATCGTCCAGGACGGACCGAAACGTCGGCAATTTTTTTTTCAGGAATGTGGTCAATTCTCAACCTCGCTATTTTGACTAATTGTTCCCGAAGAGGCATCAAATGGTTGAAGAAATAATACCTGTGACTGATTATTTGTGATTTATATTTGGGTTATTTCATATCAATTTATATTTTTAAAACTACGATTTGCTCTATACAGAAAAAATAAAACTTGTACTAGTGTTCTCTACCAACAGGAAAATTCTAGGAAAGAATATCAGCAACTAGTCATCCCCTCGAAATTTAAAATTTTTTTTTTTTTTTTTTTTTTTAGAAAGATAATTCTGTTACCCCTCAAGTTAGAAATAGTACAAGAGAGTTAAAGCTTCGTCGATTGTATTTTTCCCAAAGTTACATTCCAACTTGTGTCTCGCTGATGAGGTAAAGTTATTATCAAAAAAGTTACACGAGGCAGCCAGGGGTTAAATGTGCAGCACCGCCGAGTGGGTCTTGTTAGTGATTTTCGTTAATAATTTGTCTCCGAACTTCTCTCCCTAACTATCGCTGGTTCTGTCCGTAGTTGCAACAGTCTTCGTCAAAAGCTGATTACTTAATTGTCATAACATGAGGTGCATATAAGACATGGCGGACACAAGTTGAAAACCACGAAAATGTAAGTTTAATTGCTAACTTTTTTGCAGTTTTAGTGATTTCCTTATTATAATAGAGCAATTTTATTTATATCTTAATTATAATTGACATTTGCAATATGTCTCTCCCTATTTTTTATATGTTCGTATTTACGAAGTTTTTCATTTTTATTTTTATTTTCCAATTTTTCTATTTCATTGGATTTGTCAGAAGAATTTTTTTTCTAAATTATCTAATTTCATCATGCTTTACATGATCCATTGCAGTGCATCCTATCTTATCGCATATGTCTCATCGAAAAGGGGCCCCTGTCTCCTTCTGTGAGAGTCGTTATCTCTCTTAATCTCCATTCTCACTATAATCTTCGATATGGCTGGATATCTCTCTCTCTCTCTCTCTCTCCTCTTCCCACATCCCCTTCAAAATTATCTTCGTCTGGCCATAAATTTTATTCGTGGTTTATGTTATCTCTTGAAAATATTTTTTACCTAACTATGTTCTCCTGTTGGCCTTCTGTGTTACATCAACATATATAGCAATGGTTCGCCTTTACAAAACATGCGGGCGGTAGTATAACGGTGGCTCCCATATGCAAAACTTGCGAGCGGTAGTATAACAGTAGCTTGCATTTTCAGAACCCGCAAGCGATATTAAACGATGGCTTCCCTTTACAAAACTTACGAGTGGTAGTAAACGATGGCTCGCCTTTACAAAACTCGCAGGTGGTAATAAACGATGGCTCGCCTTTACAAAACTCGCAGGTGGTAGTAAACGATGGCTTGCCCTTACAAAACTCGCGGGCGGTAGTATAACGGTGACTCCCATATGCAAAACTTGCGAGCGGTAGTATAACGTTGGCTCGCCTTTACAAAACTCACGGGCGGTAGTAAACGACGGCTCACCTTTACAAAGCTTGCGAGCAGTAATAAACGATCGATCGCCTTTACAAAATTCGCTGGCGGTAGTATAATGGTGGCTCGACTTTACAAAACTTGCGAGCGGTAATAAATAATGGCTTGCCCTTACAAAACTCGTGGGCGGTAGTATAATAGTGGCTCGCCTTAACAAAACTTGCGAGCGGTAATAAACGATGGCTCACCTTTACAAAACTCGCGGACAGTAGTATAACGATGGCTCGCCTTTACAAAACTTGCGAGCGGTAATAAACGATGGCTCACCTTTACAAAACTCACGGGCGGTATTAAACGATGGCTCGCCTTTACAAAACTTGCGGGTGGTATTAAACGATGGCTCACCTTTACAAAACTTGCGAGCGGTAATAAAAGATGGCTCGCCTTTACAAAACTCGTGGGCGGTAGTATAACGGTGGCTCGCCTTTACAGAACTTGCGAGAGGTAGTAAACGATAGCTCGCCTTTACAGAACTTGCGAGCGGTAGTAAACGATGGCTCGTCTTAACAAAACTTGCGAGCGGTAGTAAACGATGGCTCGTCTTAACAAAACTTGCGAGCGGTAGTAAACGATGGCTCGCCTTAACAAAACTTGCGAGCGGTAGTAAACGATGGCTTGCCTTAACAAAACTTGCGAGCGGTAGTAAACGATGGCTCGTCTTAACAAAACTTGCGAGCGGTAGTAAACGATGGCTCGTCTTAACAAAACTTGCGAGCGGTAGTAAACGATGGCTCGCCTTAACAAAACTTGCGAGCGGTAGTAAACGATAGCTCGTCTTAACAAAACTTGCGAGCGGTAGTAAACGATGGCTCGCCTTAACAAAACTTGCGAGTGGTAGTAAACGATGGCTCGCCTTTACAAAACTTGCGAGCGGTAGTAAACGATGGCTCGTCTTAACAAAACTTGCGAGCGGTAGTAAACGATGGCTCGCCTTTACAAAACTTGCGAGTGGTAGTAAACGATGGCTCGTCTTAACAAACTTGCGAGCGGTAGTAAACGATGGCTCGCCTTTACAAAACTTGCGAGCAGTAGTAAACGATGGCTCGCCTTAACAAAACTTGCGAGCGGTAGTAAACGATGGCTCGCCTTAACAAAACTTGCGAGCGGTAGTAAACGATGGCTCGCCTTAACAAAACTTGCGAGCGGTAGTAAACGATGGCTCGTCTTGACAAAACTTGCGAGCGGTAGTAAACGATGGCTCGCCTTAACAAAACTTGCGAGCGGTAGTAAACGATGGCTCGCCTTAACAAAACTTGCGAGCGGTAGTAAATGATGGCTCGCCTTTACAGAACTTGCGAGCGGTAGTAAACAATGGCTCGCCTTTACAGAACTTGCGAGCGGTAGTAAACGATGGCTCGCCTTTACAGAACTTGCGAGCGGTAGTAAACGATGGCTCGCCTTTACAGAACTTGCGAGTGGTAGTAAACGATGGCTCGCCTTTACAAAACTTGCGAGCGGTAGTAAACGATGGCTCGCCTTAACAAAACTTGCGAGCGGTAGTAAACGATGGCTCGTCTTAACAAAACTTGCGAGCGGTAGTAAACGATGGCTCGCCTTTACAAAACTTGCGAGCGGTAGTAAACGATGGCTCGCCTTAACAAAACTTGCGAGCGGTAGTAAACGATGGCTCGTCTTAACAAAACTTGCGAGCGGTAGTAAACGATGGCTCGCCTTTACAAAACTTGCGAGCGGTAGTAAACGATGGCTCGCCTTTACAAAACTTGCGAGCGGTAGTAAACGATGGCTCGTCTTAACAAAACTTGCGAGCGGTAGTAAACGATGGCTCGTCTTAACAAAACTTGCGAGCGGTAGTAAACGATGGCTCGCCTTAACAAAACTTGCGAGCGGTAGTAAACGATGGCTCGTCTTAACAAAACTTGCGAGCGGTAGTAAACGATGGCTCGCCTTTACAAAACTTGGGAGTGGTAGTAAACGATGGCTCGCCTTAACAAAACTTGCGAGCGGTAGTAAACGATGGCTCGCCTTAACAAAACTTGCGAGCGGTAGTAAACGATGGCTCGCCTTAACAAAACTTGCGAGCGGTAGTAAATGATGGCTCGCCTTTACAGAACTTGCGAGCGGTAGTAAACGATGGCTCGCCTTAACAAAACTTGCGAGCGGTAGTAAACGATGGCTCGCCTTAACAAAACTTGCGAGCGGTAGTAAACGATGGCTCGCCTTAACAAAACTTGCGAGCTTTAGTAAACGATGGCTCGTCTTAACAAAACTTGCGAGCGGTAGTAAACGATGGCTCGCCTTTACAAAACTTGCGAGCGGTAGTAAACGATGGCTCGCCTTTACAAAACTTGCGAGCGGTAGTAAACGATGGCTCGCCTTAACAAAACTTGCGAGCGGTAGTAAACGATGGCTCGTCTTAACAAAACTTGCGAGCGGTAGTAAACGATGGCTCGCCTTTACAAAACTTGCGAGTGATAATAAACGATGGTTCTCGCCTATACAAAACTCGCGTGCAGTAGAATAACGCTCATAATCTCGACTTTCTATCCAAAATCACGTCGCCCAAGTCGGTATTCGTCTTCTGCTAGGGATGACGGTTCTTAGCATTCACATAGCGAAGTCATTTTTGGCTCTTCCCCCTCTTCGTGACCTGAGATGAATGGCTCTTCACCTTCGAACTGGCCGTTTTGAACATCATATCTATCCACGCAATAAATTCAGTGGACGTAATTACGGTATACTTGTCGAACCATAGTACCTGGGTTTGCAGGAAATCTTGGTTGTTTAGCAGTCTCCGGAAGTGTGTGAACTCAGACGAGTCTCCAAGACTGATGTTCTCAAGAACAATGCAGGCGCGGAAGGTGGTGGTGTTCTTTTTGTCCCGAAGTTCCCAAAGGATGTTGGAATTAGGGTTTTTGCTGTCGGTAACCTCGGAGGTTAACCTCAAGAACTTTGTATCTATTACGGTCTTCGAGGGTTGTGAAGTGACTTCTTCCATCCACGCGGCGTCGTCCTCTTCCAGCCCCGCGGCGTCGTCCTCTTCCACCCCCTCGGCGTCGTCCTCTTCAACCCCCTCGGCGTCGCCCTCTTCCACCCCCTCGGCGTCGCCCTCTTCCACCCCCTCGGCGTCGTCCTCTTCCACCCCCTCGGCGTCGTCCTCTTCCACCCCCTCGGCGTCGCCCTCTTCCACCCCCTCGGCGTCGTCCTCTTCCACCCCCTCGGCGTCGCCCTCTTCCACCCCCTCGGCGTCGTCCTCTTCCACCCCCTCGGCGTCGCCCTCTTCCACCCCCTCGGCGTCGTCCTCTTCCACCCCCTCGGCGTCGTCCTCTTCCACCCCCTCGGCGTCGTCCTCTTCCACCCCCTCGGCGTCGTCCTCTTCCACCCCCTCGGCGTCGTCCTCTTCCACCCCCTCGGCGACGTCCTCTTCCACCCCCACGGCGTCGCTCTCTTGCAGTCCAGAGGCGTCATCCTCTTCCACCCCCACGGCGACGTCCTCTTCCACCCCCTCGGCGTCGCCCTCTTCCACCCCCACGGCGACGTCCTCTTCCACCCCCTCGGCGACGTCCTCTTCCACCCCCACGGCGTCGCTCTCTTGCAGTCCAGAGGCGTCATCCTCTTCCACCCCCGCGGCGTCGCTCTCTTCCACCCCCACGGCGTCGCTCTCTTGCAGTCCAGAGGCGTCGTCCTCTTCCACCCCCACGGCGACGTCCTCTTCCACCCCCGCGGCGTCGCCCTCTTCCACCCCCACGGCGACGTCCTCTTCCACCCCCACGGCGTCGCTCTCTTGCAGTCCAGAGGCGTCATCCTCTTCCACCCCCACGGCGTCGTCCTCTTCCACCCCCGCGGCGTCGCTCTCTTGCAGTCCAGAGGCGTCATCCTCTTCCACCCCCACGGCGTCGTCCTCTTCCACCCCCACGGCGTCGCTCTCTTGCAGTCCAGAGGCGTCATCCTCTTCCACCCCCACGGCGTCGTTCTCTTCCACCCCCACGGCGTCGTCCTCTTCCACCCCCACGGCGTCGTCCTCTTCCACCCCCACGGCGTCGTCCTCTTCCACCCCCACGGCGTCGTCCTCTTCCACCCCCACGGCGTCGTCCTCTTCCACCCCCACGGCGTCGTCCTCTTCCACCCCCTCGGCGTCGTCCTCTTCCACCCCCACGGCGTCGTCCTCTTCCACCCCCACGGCGACGTCCTCTTCCACCCCCACGGCGTCATCCTCTTCCACCCTCACGGCGTCATCCTCTTCCGCCCCCACGGCGTCGTCCTCTTCCGCCCCCTCGGTGTCGTCGTCTTCCACCCCCACGGCGTCGTCCTCTTCCACCCCCACGGCGTCGTCCTCTTCCACCCCCTCGGCGTCGTCATCCTTGACCCCCGCGGTGTCGTCATCCTGGACCCCCGCGGCGTCGTCATCCTGGACCCCCGCGGCGTCGTCATCCTGGACCCCCGCGGCGTCGTCATCCTGGACCCCCGCGGTGTCGTCATCCTGGACCCCCGCGGTGTCGTCATCCTGGACCCCCGCGGCGTCGTCAACCTGGACCCCCGCGGCGTCGTCAACCTGGACCCCCGCGGCGTCGTCAACCTGGACCCCCGCGGCGTCGTCATCCTGGACCCCCGCGGCGTCGTCATCCTGGACCCCCGCGGCGTCGTCATCCTGGATCCCCGCGGCGTCGTCATCCTGGACCCCCGCGGCGTCGTCAACCTGGACCCCCGCGGCGTCGTCATCCTGGACCCCCGCGGCGTCGTCAACCTGGACCCCCGCGGCGTCGTCATCCTGGACCCCCGCGGCGTCGTCAACCTGGACCCCCGCGGCGTCGTCATCCTGGACCCCCGCGGCGTCGTCATCCTGGACCCCCGCGGCGTCGTCATCCTGGACCCCCGCGGCGTCGTCATCCTGGACCCCCGCGGCGTCGTCATCCTGGACCCCCGCGGCGTCGTCATCCTGGACCCCGACGGCGTTCTGTGCGGAACCTCGCATAGCGAGAACATAAACAACAAATCCGAACCAAATCACGCCGTAGGCGACGGTCATCGCGACGTCGTGCCGGACGCACCTGCAGACGCTTGCCACGTCGTGGGTCAGCTGGTTCAGGCGCTTGAACGAGGACACGACCGGGAACCACATGCCCGTGCAGGGCACCTGCAGGTCACGGGGCACCACCCGCCATACCAGCGGCAGGTTGGCCAACCACGCCCAGAGGACGCTCACGTAGGTTCCTGGAGGCTTCTTCCCGGCGCCCCAGACCAGGAGGGTACTAGCCCCATCCCAGAGCCAGGTCACGAGGCTGGTGTGACGGTGTGCTTGCTGCAGGTCTTGGTACACCTGGTTCACGCGGGTGTAGTGCCACGCCACCAGGTACTCCAGGCACAGCCAACTGGCGGTAACGAAGCTTAATGCAAGTTGAGACTTTGTGGGCATCATGTTGCGTAAGAGATGATTTTGTATTATGTTACCGATTATACTATTTCACTAGAGGAAATAGGTGTGGCGTTTACAGGTGTAAGTGGGTTGGTCCTTCCCACGTCTGTCTGTCGTACCGTCTCTCTCTCGTACTGTCTCTCTGGAACCATCTCTCATGAACCATCTCTCTTGAACCGTCTGTCGTACCGTCTCTCTCTCGTACTGTCTCTCTGGAACCATCTCTCATGAACCATCTCTCTTGAACCGTCTCTCTCTCGTACTGTCTTCCTGGTACCGTCTCACTGGTACCGTCTCACTGGTACCGTCTCTCTCGTACCGTCTCTCTCGTACCGTCTCTCTCGTACCGTCTCTCTCGTACCGTCTCACTGGTACCGTCTCACTGGTACCGTCTCACTGGTACCGTCTCACTGGTACCGTCTCACTGGTACCGTCTCACTGGTACCGTCTCACTGGTACCGTCTCTCTCGTACCGTCTCTCTCGTACCGTCTCTCTCGTACCGTCTCACTGGTACCGTCTCTGTCGTTCTGTCTCTCTGATACCGTCTCTTTGATACCGTGTCTCTCAATTATCTCTATCTATACCTCCATGTTTTTTACTCCTGTCTATTGCTTCATGTGTGTGTACTTACCTAGCAGCAGTCACCTAGTTGTGTTTGCGGGGGTTGAGCTCTGACTCTTTGGTCCCACCTCTCAACTGTCAATCAACTAGTGTACAGATTCCTGAGCCTACTGGGCTCTGTAATATCTTCATTTGAAACTGTGTATGGAGTCAGCCTCCACCACATCACTGCCTAATGCATTCCATTTACTAACTACTCTGACACTGAAAAAGTTCTTTCTAACGTCTCTGTGGCTCATTTGGGTACTCAGCGTCCACCTGTGTCCCCTTGTGCGTGTGCCATCCGTTTTAAATAATCCATCCTTGTCCACCCTGTCAATTCCCCTGAGAATTTTGTATGTGGTGATCATGTCTCCCCTAGCTCTTGTGTCTTCCAGCGACGTAAGATGCAGTTCACATAGTCTGTCCTCATAACTCATGCCTCTTAGTTCTGGGACTAACCTAGTGGCATACCTCTGAACTTTTTCCAGCTTCGTTTTGTGCTTGACTAGGTACGGACTCCATGCTGCGGCTGCATACTCCAGGATTGGCCTTACATATGTGGTATACAAGGTTCTGAAGGATTCCTTACACAGGTTTCTGAAAGCAGTTCTGATGTTAGTCAGCCTCGCATAGGCCGCTGATGTTATTCTTTTGATGTGGGCTTCAGGAGACAGGTTTGGCGTGATATCAACTCCCAGATCTTTCTCTCTGTCCGTTTCGTGAAGGACTTCATCTCCCATTCGGTATCCAGTGGCTGGCCTCCTAGTTCCTCCTCCTAGTTTCATTACCTTACATTTTCTTGGGTTGAACTTTAGTAGCCATTTGTCGGACCATTCCTTCAGTTTGTCTAGGTCATCTTGTAGCCTCATACTATCCTCCTCTGTCCTGATCCCCCTCATAATTTTCGCGTCATCAGCAAACACCGAGAGGAACGAGTCAATTCCTTCTGGAAGATCATTTACGTATATCAGAAACAGTATAGGTCCAAGGACTGATCCCTGTACTCACCTAATTGTGCTTGCGGGGGTTGAGCTTTGGCTCTTTGGTCCCGCCTCTCAACTGTCAATCAACTGGTGTACAGATTCCTGAGCCTACTGGGCTCTATCATATCTACATTTGAAACTGTGTATGGAGTCAGCCTCCACCACATCACTTCCTAGTGCATTCCATTTATTAACTACTCTGACACTGAAAAAATTCTTTCTAACGTCTATGTGGCTCATCTGGGTACTAAGTTTCCACCTGTGTCCCCTTGTTCGTGTCGCACCCGTGCTGAAGAGTTTGTCTTTGTCCACCCTGTCAATTCCCCTGAGAATTTTGTAGGTGGTTATCATGTCTCCCCTTACTCTTCTCTTTTCCAGGGATGTGAGGTTCAGCTCCTTTAGCCTTTCCTCGTAGCTCAATCCTCTCAGTTCCGGGACGAGCCTGGTGGCATACCGCTGAATCTTCTCTAACTTTGTCTTGTGTTTAACTAGGTATGTACTCCAGGCTGGAGCTGCATACTCCAGAATTGATCTTACATAAGTGGTATACAGGGTTCTGAAAGATTCCTTACACAAGTTTCTGAAGGCAGTTCTTATGTTGGCCAGTCTAGCATATGCCGCTGATGATATTCTTTTGATGTGGGCCTCTAGGGACAGGTTCGGTGTGATATCAACCAGCAGATCCTTCTCTCTATTTGACTCTTGCAGGATTTCCCCTCCCAGATGATACCTTGTGTTCAGCCTCCTGCTCCCTTCGCCTAATTTCATCACCTTACACTTTCCCGAGTTGAACTTTAGTAGCCATTTTCTAGACCATTCCTCCAGTTTATCCAGGTCATCCTGTAGTCTCTGTCTATCTTCATCCGTCTGGATTCTTCTCATAATTTTTGCATCATCAGCAAACATCGAGAGGAATGAGTCATATATATATATATATATATATATATATATATATATATATATATATATATATATATATATATATATATATATATTTATATATATATATATATATATATATATATATATATATATATATATATATATATATATATATTTATATATATATATATATATATATATGTCGTACCTAGTAGCCAGAACTCACTTCTCAGCCTACTATGCAAGGCCCGATTTGCCTAATAAGCCTAGTTTTCATGAATTAATGTTTTTTCGACTACCTAACCTACCTAACCTAACCTAACCTAACGTTTTCGGCTACCTAACCAAACCTAATCTATAAAGATAGGTTAGGTTAGGTTAGGTTCGGTCATATATCTACATTAATTTTAACTACAATAAAAAAAAATTGACCTCATGCATAATGAAATGGGTAGCTTTATCATTTCATAAGAAAAAATTTAGAGAAAATATATTAATTCAGGAAAACTTGGCTTATTAGGCAAATCGGGCCCTGCATAGTAGTCCAAAAAGTGCGTTCTGGCTACTAGGTACGACATATATATATATATATATATATATATATATATATATATATATATATATATATATATATATATATATATATATATATATATATATGTCGTACCTAGTAGCCAGAACGCACTTCTCAGCCTACTATGCAAGGCTCGATTTGCCTAACAAGCCAAGTTTTCATGAATTATTTTTCGACTACCTAACCTAACCTAACCTATCTTTTCTAACCTAACCTAACCCAACCCTATAGGTAGGGTTGGTTAGGTTCGGTCATAAATCTACGTTAATTTTAACTCCAATAAAAAAAAATTGACCTCATACATTATGAAATGGGTAGCTTTATCATTTCATCAGAAAAAATAGAGAAAATATATTAATTCAGGAAAACTTGACTTATTAGGCAAATCGGGCCTTGCATAGTAGGCTGAGAAGTGCTTCTGGCTACTAGGTACGACATATATATATATATATATATATATATATATATATATATATATATATATATATATATATATATATATATATATATATATATATATATATATATATATATATATTATATATATATATATATTATATATATATATATATATATATATATATATATATATATATATATATATATATATATATATATATATATATATATATATATGTGTGTGTATATCACGAAAATAAACACGTGATTAAAAATGTGACAATGTCAGACCACGGAGGAAAAATGAAACAGGAATTTCCTTAAGTACTTTCGTATATTAATACATCTTCAGAAGGAGTGATTTTACAGATCGAGTGATGGGTATAAATAGGCAGGAGAGAATGGTGAAGTGAGGTGAGATACAATACGTGGACCAATATATATATATATATATATATATATATATATATATATATATATATATATATATATATATATATATATATATAAATATATATAATTATATATATTGTCACGTGGGGGGTGGGCCGGGGCTCTGCTAGCACTCAGCTGCTAGGGGCTCAAAAGGCCGAATACTCAGCCCCTCCGACTCCCTGGATTCACCGGAGTCTCCTTGGTCACACAGGAGAGGACCAACAATGCCCACCTCCGCAGGTCTTTGCTTCCACCACAAAAGGGGTGCCACTGATTCACCCTGGAAGCCCTTCAGTCAAACACAGGGAAGCTGCTGTTAACAGTTCCGGCCTAGACCCGTGGAGGAGTGAAGGAAGACTCAGGCTTACCTTATAACAATAACCTCCCTGAATCTTGCCTGCCAGACAAAAAGGTTGCAGGAACTCCTTTCCCGCCTGTCTTCTCTATCTTCTTCCTAACAAGGTCGTCAGCTGGGTTATTATATCTGCACCCCAGCAATGCAGTTCAGTGGGTGTATTATATATTGTTTGTAGCCAGAAGACTGCTACTCCCATAGATCTGCTACTAGACTGTCGGCCCAGGGTACTCTCCCAGGAAGGTCTGTGTGGCTTTACCTCTCTCTAGCCACCACGTTAATAGTTGCCACCATTCAGGCACTGATACTGATCGGATGGCTAAGGGTACACTTTTATGTAAGTCTGTGCTGTCTTTACCACTCTCCAGGCAATAAGAACTTCTATAGAGAACGTACTGTTCCCTAGGTGGTACTATGATAACCTTCATGTATGCTCATAGAGAAATATTTTGATGGAGGCACACTTAAACACAATGATAAAATGTGTGAATTTACTGACGGAAATTACATGAACACACATACAATCACAAGTAATACATGAATATGAAAATAAGAATAATGAGTCTGGAGATCGTCAGCCTCTTCTTCCACGACCTCCAACACTCCTTCAACTGGGCAGAAAGACAGGAGTCCCACACTCTCTCACAGGAGGGCCTCTTCACCACGTCGGCGCCTCTTCTTCACTGTCCTGCCATCCATACACACTGTCCCCTCTGACAGTCCTGGACACAAGCTGCCTTGCAGCCTATTCTACTACTAAAGTATTAATGTCCTATTGCCACAAACATAAGTAAATATTGTTGCCTAACTAGCCTACTCACACAAGGGGTAATGGGAGGGAAAATGATCTACCTTACATTCCTGGCTCACGACGCCTGCCCCTCGATGGTGTGAGGTTCCCACGCTTCCTGAGTCGATCCTTGACGATCCAGGAACGTTCCACAGGTCCTCAGGTGTCGTGGAGCCGTCGCGTCGTCGCCGTTCCAATCCCTGAGATTCAGCTACCCCAATCCTGGTTCATCGATGGGCGCTGAGCTAATCACTATTTTCCCACACTCTCCCCCTTCCACAATGTGTTGCTCCTTGTCCTAGGCACGGTGTCGTCCTTCCAAAACCCTCAGTGGATGTGACCCGGTCACAGCTAGGCTTGCCCGCCACACCTTTTCAGGCCCCCAACGTCCAGCGTCGTCGCCGAATATTTTCCAAGTTTGGCCCTCTTTCGATCAATAAACTTGGTTCCTTTATGCTTCCCAGAAGCGCGGGGTCTCCAATATATCCGATGGGCTGCGACAGCCTGCACTAATCCACTAAGAAAGGCTTGTAGAGCCTCTAATCCTTGAGAGCTGACCGAGGTGCGTCCTCTCGCTTCCAAGGCCAGGTCAACTCTGACGTTGGCGCCGCCCGGGGCACTCAGTGACGTCAGGCCGGGCCCTGATTGGTCGCCCGCGACCTAAGTCGGCCAATCCGCGATCGGCTAGTGTCCCTTCCAAAAGGTCATATCTGCATTAGGGGATAGTAGGCATCCTTCAGTCTCGGGAGACTATGGAGTTGCGCCCTAGTTGTCAATACATACACACACACACACCCATAAAACACCCCCCCCCCCCAACAAACACACACACCTGGTCACTTCATCACCCGTGTGTGTGTATATGAAGACGAGATGCTACAGAGAGATAACATGGATGATTGAAGTCATGTGTAACAATATGAAACAAGGCCCTCCGGGTTGCATATAGGTTACCCCCTGATGGTTCAATGCTACTACAAGGGAGGACCCGCTGGCTCTCTGTCCCCTAGCACCCCCAGAGAGGTATATGGATTAGTGAAAAAAGATGGGGTTTTGCAAGATGATGGGGGAAAGGTATGGTGCTGCTAGATCTATTAATGGTGCAGGTATGGAGTTGTGGGGGGGGGGGAGAAGAGGGAGGGGACCACAACGACACGAGTCTCGAACGCGTGTCCATGCCAAGATCAATGAGCCTGAGAGACGCATTTGAGATAAAGGGAGAGAGAGAGAGAGAGAGAGAGAGAGAGAGAGAGAGAGAGAGAGAGAGAGAGATACCCCCTATCTCGTATAATATATAAATATATACCAGGTGATTATATCCCATCAACGTCCACCCTCAGCATACATCAACTTCATCTTGACTATATATATATATATATATATATATATATATATATATATATATATATATATATATATATATATATATATATATATATATATTAACCTAACGAGAATCACAACAGTCTTATGATACAAGGGTTAAATAAGTGAATGCGAAGCACAGAGAAACATGATAGCTCCTAAGTCCTCAACTTAACACTTTGGATAAAAGGGACCATTACACGCCCTGGCCGTTCTTTATATGCGGTGGTGAGCCTTTATCTACGTCTGGGAGATGGACGGTACGCGCTGAAGAATTACTCTATGCAAATGACGTTGGCGAAGGTAAACACGAGTGAGATGCGGAGGGGCTTGGGCAAGGAGAAGGTGGTGGAGAAGCCCACTGGGCTAATATTTGGTGTGGCGTCACATTGGGGCAGGGGTATTATAGCAGGTGTGTGTGTGTGTGTGTGTGGTGTGTGTGTGTGTGTGTGTGTGTGTGTGTGTGTGTGTGTGTGTGTGTGTGTGTGTGTGTGTGAGAGTGTGTGTGTGTGTGTGTGTGTGGTGTGTGTGTGTGTGTGTGTGTGTGTGTGTGTGTGTGTGTGTGTGTGTGGTGTGTGTGTGTGTGTGTGTGTGTGTGTGTGTGTGTGTGTGGTGTGTGGTGTGTGTGTGTGTGTGTGTGTGTGTGTGTGTGGTGTGTGTGTGTGTGTGTGTATGTGCCTACTGGGTTCTGTCATATCTACATTTAAAACTGTGTGTGTGTGTGTGTGTGTGTGTGTGTACTCATCTAGTTGTGCTTGCGGGGGTTGAGCTGTGGCTCTTTGGTCCCGCCTCTAAACTGTCAATTAACTGGTGTACAGATTCCTGAACCTACTGGGTTCTATCTTATTTACATTTGAAACTGTGTGTGTGTGTGTGTGTGTGTGTGTGTGTGTGTGTGTGTGTGTGTGTGTGTGTGTGTGTGTGTGTTTACTCATCTATTTGCGTTTATGTAATCAATTTTATGTTATCAAGTATTTTTCATAACTGTTTTTTAAAGTTTCTTATTGAATTGGTCCAACTGTTTCTCATTGGGAATAATGATAGTCCAACCTATCTGGTTCGCCTAATATCTTGAACGTTGTTATCATGTCCCCTATGACTCGCCTTTCCTCTAACGTGGGGAAGTTCCCCTCTCCCTCAACCTTTTTCTGTGTCTCCCTTTTGCTCAAGACAAATCAAGACGTATATCTCTGCAATTCCTCTAAGTCGATTGCATGTTTTTCCAGGTATGAACACCATGCCAGGGCTTCTTACTCAAGAGTTGGTCTTACGAAGGTTGAATATATATGTTTAGTGGCCTAATGGGCTATCTGGTTGGGCATTTTCCTACATGCTTTTTGAGATAGCATGACCTCTTTATTCCTTCTTTTCTCTAGAGCAGCGAGGTTCAGCTCCTTCGGTCAGAACCCGTGGGTCAGAAACGAGCATTCTTGCATGTTTTTGGACCGTTTCTATTTTATTTTTCGAGTGTTTTCTTAGGTTGGTGTACCATGCTGGTGCAGCATACTCAATAGTGGGTGTCAGAAAGGATGTACATGGCGCTCTGAAATGATCTTGGTCTAAGTTGCTGAAGTATAACCGGACATATTGCCAGTATACAATATTTAGCCAATATGCTGGCCATATGCTGGCCCTCTGGTGTCATACTTCGGTCAGTCTTATGATTCCTTGTGTGGCCTCCTTTGGGCCAGATTCACGAAAGCACTTACGCAAGCACTTACGAACCTGTACATCTTTTCTCAATCTTTGGCGGCTTTGTTTACAATTATTAAACAGTTAATGAGCTCCAGCGCACCAGGAGGCTGTTTATAACAATAACAACAGTTGATTGGGAAGTTTTCATGCTTGTAAACTGTTTAATAAATGTAACCAAAGCCGTCAAAGATTGAGGAAAGATGTACACGTTCGTAAGTACTTGCGTAAGTGCTTTCGTGAATCTAGCCCCTTGTCCTTTAAGAGGTTAGATCACATATACATTTACAGAGATGCTCCTGTTTATGTGGCTATGTATTCTCCTGTTTATGTGGCTATGTATCCTCCTGTTTATGTGGCTATGTATTCTCCTGTTTATGTGGCTATGTATCCTCCTGTTTATGTGGCTATGTATCCTCCTGTTTATGTGGCTATGTATTCTCCTGTTTATGTGGCTATGTATTCTCCTGTTTATGTGGCTATGTATCCTCCTGTTTATGTGGCTATGTATCCTCCTGTTTATGTGGCTATGTATCCTCCTGTTTATGTGGCTATGTATTCTCCTGTTTATGTGGCTATGTATTCTCCTGTTTATGTGGCTATGTATTCTCCTGTTTATGTGGCTATGTATTCTCCTGTTTATGTGGCTATGTATTCTCCTGTTTATGTGGCTATGTATCCTCCTGTTTATGTGGCTATGTATTCTCCTGTTTATGTGGCTATGTATCCTCCTGTTTATGTGGCTATGTATTCTCCTGTTTATGTGGCTATGTATTCTCCTGTTTATGTGGCTATGTATCCTCCTGTTTATGTGGCTATGTATTCTCCTGTTTATGTGGCTATGTATTCTCCTGTTTATGTGGCTATGTATCCTCCTGTTTATGTGGCTATGTATTCTCCTGTTTATGTGGCTATGTATCCTCCTGTTTATGTGGCTATGTATTCTCCTGTTTATGTGGCTATGTATTCTCCTGTTTATGTGGCTATGTATCCTACCGTTTATGTGGCTATGTATTCTCCTGTTTATGTGGCTATGTATTCTCCTGTTTATGTGGCTATGTATCCTCCTGTTTATGTGGCTATGTATTCTCCTGTTTTTGTGGCTATGTATCCTCCTGTTTATGTGGCTATGTATTCTCCTGTTTATGTGGCTATGTATTCTCCTGTTTATGTGGCTATGTATCCTCCTGTTTATGTGGCTATGTATTCTCCTGTTTATGTGGCTATGTATTCTCCTGTTTATGTGGCTATGTATCCTCCTGTTTATGTGGCTATGTATTCTCCTGTTTATGTGGCTATGTATTCTCCTGTTTATGTGGCTATGTATCCTCCTGTTTATGTGGCTATGTATTCTCCTGTTTATGTGGCTATGTATTCTACTGTTTATGTGGCTATGTATCCTCCTGTTTATGTGGCTATGTATTCTCCTGTTTATGTGGCTATGTATCCTCCTGTTTATGTGGCTATGTATTCTCCTGTTTATGTGGCTATGTATTCTCCTGTTTATGTGGCTATGTATCCTCCTGTTTATGTGGCTATGTATCCTCCTTTGTATGTGTCCATGTATCCTCCTATTTATGTTGCTATGTATCCTCCTTTTTATGTGGCTATGTAAGTGTAGTTCAGGCTGGTGTTTAGCCTAGGGGTGTTATCTCGTTCTCATAATGCTTGATCCCGGTTGCTTTCCGAATTCCTGTATATTCATGCATCTCTCTCGCCTATATACATAAAAGTTTACACGTGGAAAATATTAGAGGGGCTGGTCCCAAACCTGCACACAGAAATAACACCACATGAGACCAGGAGGCATGGCAGGATGCGCAGAATACCCCCGTTCAAGAGCAGAGGTGCAACAGGTATTCTGAGAGAGAACTCTATCAACATCAGAGGCCCGAGACTGTTCAACACGCTTCCACTACACATTAGGAGCATAACTGGCCGACCCCTCACAGTGTTCAAGAGAGAACTCAACATCAGAGGCCCGAGACTGTTCAACACGCTTCCACTACACATAAGGGGCATAACTGGCCGACCCCTCACAGTGTTCAAGAGAGAACTATCAACATCAGAGGCCCGCGACTGTTCAACACGCTTCCGCTACACATAAGGGACATAACTGGCCGGCTCCTCACAGTGTCCAAGAGAGAACTATCAACATCAGAGGCCCGAGACTGTTCAACACGCTTCCGCTACACATAAGGGACGTAACTGGCCGACCCCTCACAGTGTTCAAGAGAGAACTATCAACATCAGAGGCCCGAGACTGTTCAACACGCTTCCACTACACATAAGGGTCATAACTGGCCGACCCCTCACAGTGTTCAAGAGAGAACTATCAACATCAGAGGCCCGAGACTGTTCAACACGCTTCCACTACACATAAGAGACATAACTGGCCGACCCCTCACAGTGTTCAAGAGAGAACTATCAACATCAGAGGCCCGAGACTGTTCAACACGCTTCCACTACACATAAGGGTCATAACTGGCCGACCCCTCACAGTGTTCAAGAGAGAACTTGACAAACACCTCCAAAGGATACCTGATCAAACAAGCTGTAACTCATAAGTCAGGCTGCGAGCAACAGCGTCCAACAGCCTGGTTGACCAGTCCTGCAACCACGAGTCCTGGTCGAAGACCGGGCCGCGGGGTCGCTGAGTCCCGAAATCACCTCAAGGTAAGGTATATGTTTTGTTTTGTCCTTTATTCTGTGTTTCTTCTTGTGTTTCTCCTCTATTTTACCTCTCCCATTTCCATTATTTCTATATTGGCTCCTTTTGCCCTTTAAGGGCAGGAAACATTTTCTTTGTAACTTTCCCTTTTTAAGGCTACTCATAGCCCAGTCGGTAGCGCTTCGACCTCACACACATGAGGTCATGGTTCGAGTCCCATACAGCCCAGGAGAATGGAACATTTTCTTTGATGGTCTTTGCAGTGGGTAATTATTTAAGCCATCATGCGTTGTGTTAGTTTGTTTTTTTCTCTTAGTTCTTTTCACACGGTATTCAATCTCTTTAAAAAAAAAATCTCACCTGATCTGCGTGTGTGTGTGTGTGTGTGTGTGTGTGTTTGTGTGTGTGTGTGTGTGTGTGTTTGTGTGTGTGTGTGGGTGTGTGGGTGTGTGTGTGTGTACTCACCTAGTTCTCACCTAGTTGTGTGTGTGTGTGTGTGTGTGTGTGTGTGTGTGTGTGTGTGTGTGTGTGTGTGTGTGTGTGTGTGTGTGTGTGTGTGTGTGTGTGTAAGGGGGGGGGGAAGAAGGAAAGAGAGAGAGTGTTTGTTGGGAAAGGGTGATTATGGGAAAGAGTGTGTGTGTGGAACGGCTGGTGAAAGGGAATGTACTCACCTAATTGTACTCACCTAATTGTGCTTGCGGGGGTTGAGCTTTGGCTCTTTGGTCCCGCCTCTCAACTGTCAATCAACTGGTGTACAGATTCCTGAGCCTACTGGGCTCTATCATATCTACATTTGAAACTGTGTATGGAGTCAGCCTCCACCACATCACTTCCTAGTGCATTCCATTTATTAACTACTCTGACACTGAAAAAATTCTTTCTAACGTCTCTGTGGCTCATCTGGGTACTAAGTTTCCACCTGTGTCCCCTTGTCCGTGTCCCACCCGCGCTGAAGAGTTTGTCTTTGTCCACCCTGTCAATTCCCCTGAGAATTTTGTAGGTGGTTATCATGTCTCCCCTTACTCTTCTGTTTTCCAGGGATGTGAGGTTCAGCTCCTTTAGCCTTTCCTCGTAGTTCAATCCTCTCAGTTCCGGGACGAGCCTGGTGGCATACCGCTGTGAGAGAAGGTGAGAGAGAAGGTGTGTGTATGAGTGTGTGGAAAAGAGAATGAGTTTGTGTCGTCGGGGGAGATTGTGTGTATGTATATGAAGGGCATGTGGAGGTGAATAAGGTATGAATGGCGGCCGTGTGTATGTGTGGAGTGATCGGGGGAGAGTCAGTGTATTGTGGGAAGAATGTATAGGGAATTAGATCATGCGGACACGCTCCATACAAGGCATTGGAACATGCGAATGTGTGTGTGAAGGGAGAATGTGTATCCAAGGATCAACACACACACACACACACACACACACATACACACACACACACACACACACACACACACACACACACACACACACAATTGTCAGTGTCAGAGTAGTTAACAAGTGGAATGCACTAGGCAGTGATGTGGTGGAGGCTGACTCCATACACAGTTTCAAACGTAGATATGACAGAGCCCAGTAGACTCAGGAACCTGTACACCAGTTGATTGACGGTTGAGAGGCGGGACCAAAGAGCCAGAGCTCAACCCCCGCAAGCACATCTAGGTGAATACAACTAGGTGAGTATACACACACACACACACACACACACGGAAGCTGAATTGTGTTTTATCTCTTCGTATTCATTCTCCTCAGCCAGATACTCTTATGTAAATATGTACTCAACGACGTATACTCACCTGGATGTGCTTGTAAGGGTCGGGCGTCAGCTCTTGCGCCCCAGCTTTGCATCTTATTAATACTTGCTTGCGATTGCGATTCTGACTCCGTTGAAATTATTCCTGATATCACTGTTTTTCATCTATGTCCCAAAATAAATAATTAATGGCCATTTCTATCTATGTCTCCAGTATTCATGTATGTCTCCAGTATCTATCTATGTCTCCAGTATCTATCTATGTCTCCAGTATTTATGTATGTCTCCAGTATCCATCTATGTCCCCAAATATCTATCTATGTACTCAATAACTCTCAATGTGCCCAATATCTATCTGTCTCCACTTCCATTCTATTGTTCTTTCCAAATTGACTGATAAATCCATCTGAGTTGAGTTCACATCTATGTAGAAGTGAACGCATCTATATAATTCGGCGTGATTTTAATCCTATCGACCACAGCGTCGAAATCCAGGTGATTTAATGACACTAAAATCGCCACGAAATTGACGCATCCACGAAAAAAAAAATTCAACGTCGTTATTCGGACAACGGAACGATGCAATTACCTTGTTATTGTACGTCGGTGAAAGGCATAAATAACGTATAAATGACTATAAAAAAATTGTGGTTGCGTTTGATGGGTGGAATTACGTCAATTATGATAATTTTTGACGTGTTGAGTGGAATTGAGTACTGGATGAACCGTAGTAGAGTAGATTTAGTAGTAGATGTAGTAACTGAGTAGATTTCGGTACTGTATGGGTTTAATAGAAGGTGATTAACATCTACTAACGAAAGGTATCGAAATTCATTAACATATTTAACATGTACCCGAGTCAATTAATCCTCAAACCCAATCAATAGTTAATGAATCAAATAAATTAATGGTTAAACAATCACTGCCCCAATCTATCTATTTACCAATGGCCATTTAGTCCTTTAATTATTGGGCGATCAGTCAGTTATTAAACAATTAATTAATGGCCAATCAGTCAATAACTAATCAAATAATTTGCGTATAATTCAGGAAAGTTATGGTCTGAATACTTAGAAATTTGTAAAACTCCATGTTTGTAGGGGAATTGTATTTGGGTTGTGTGTTGTAGCTGTATGTGTTGTATTTGTGGGTTGTATTTGGGTGCTACGTATCTGTGCGTATATAGGGTGTTGTATGATGTCACTCACGGAGCATCAACAGCAGCAAAGTCATTTACAGTTGACTCAAACCTCTATATATTCCATCCATACATTGCTAACCCCCCCCCCTCTCCCCTTCCATCTCCTTCCCTTCCTTCCTATTGTAATACCTATTCCACTTCCTCTCTCCTTCTCTCTTTTGCTTGATCCTTACGTCCTTCACTCCCTCTCTTTCCTTGCTCCTCCCTCAATTTGATGGTATCTTTGCCGATTAGAAGATTTAAGTACCAGTAACAGCAGCAACAGGAGCAGTAACAGGAGCGACAACGGGAACAACAGAGGAGCAGCAAAAATAGCAAGAACAGAGCAGCAACGACAGCACCCATTTGGGCTCACGATTCTCTAGTTACAGCTGGTACGTGGAATATTCAAGGAAGGGAACTCCAGTAAATGTACTTGGATGAGAGAGAGAGAGAGAGAGAGAGAGAGAGAGAGAGAGAGAGAGAGAGAGAGAGAGAGAGAGAGAGAGAGAGAGAGAGAGAGAGAGAGAGAGAGAGAGAGAGAGAGAGAGAGAGAGAAAGAGAGAGAGAGAGATTTAAGGAAAGAACCTTGACTCTCTCTATCTCTCTCTCTCTCTCTCTCTCTCTGCTATTTATCTTTAGAACTCAAAATATAACATTTCCACTTAAAAACATCCTCTTGGAACATGTTTTTAATCATTTATTCCTCCATATTTTATTTCCTTTTCCTCCCTCTCTCTCTCTCTCTCCATATTATTAGGTTTCTTTTGTCCCCTTTATCCATTAGTGTTTTTCACTAGTTTTGTGTGTATTCATTAATCTTATTTCCTTCTGACTGATTTCATGTATGTTTGTTGCTCTTGAAGAAATCGTTATTCAGTTTTAATCTATCCACGAGTTTCTGGCCTTAAGGGAAGGCCAGAACACCTAGCCACTAGTCCAAGCAATAGTTAAGGCTAGCATCTCTTGCCACGACACCTAGCCACGATTTTGAGCCACTAGTCTTAGCTACACCACCTCATATCTTGAGGTTATCTTGAGATGATTTCGGGGCTTTTTAGTGTCCCCGCGGTCCGGTCCTCGACCAGGCCTCCACCCCCAGGAAGCAGCCCGTGACAGCTGACTAACACCCAGGTACCTATTTTACTGCTAGGTAACCTCATGCAGAGGATCTTAGGTAATATTTCTAATTATATGTCTTAGCCTACTCCCTCTTAGCCATATGGCCTAGCCAACGTTCCTAGACATGTGTCCTAGCCAACAGCACCTCCTAGCCATAACTGGCACCCAGTTGCCGCGCTTTTGCTTTCAACATTTATACTGCAACTCCGAGAATGAAGAGAGAGAGAGACAAAAAGGGGCCCAGCTTTTTTAATGCTTCGCAACTTTAATGCTTTTAGGTAAATTTCAAACCGCTGTCAAGAGTTACAAGCGGCATTTTTAATTCTGGAATTTTACTAGCGGTATTATTTTGTTTACATGTTTATTTTGTGTGAATTCTTGCATGAATACATTTACAGATGTGTAAAATATCGGTGTGCTTACCTAGATGTTTTCATTCAACATTGTTTACAGGGGGAAGCGACAGTTTGCTGTTAAGTCCCAACTCGTGGCTTTAGTTTTATATATAATTGGGGTGTTCTCACCTATTTGGGTTTATAGGATTGAGCATTTGCTGTTGGATCACCCCTATTCCACCCTATTCCACTCGCTGGTTGTTTTATTCATTGAACTTATCATGGTTGAGAATAGGGAAAGTAGAATAATTAGTCATTGTTTACAATTGACTGAATCCACTAAGTTCTGTCCATCCGTTGTTAAATCAACCAGTCCACTTGCATCTCCTTCCTTTTCCCACCTTTTCTTTTATTACCTATTCCCCTTCTTTAATATTATGCTTCATCCTTCTGTCCCTTTTTTCCTCATTTGTTGTTTTCACCCTTTGATGGAATCTGTACAAGTTTCCCACCAAGAGATTCATGAGATTTGAGCCCATATTCCACTTTTTACAACTCCACCAGTCACCTAACTCCCTCACAAAACAATCTCTCCCCAAAACAATCACTCCCCCAAAACAATTACTCCCCCATTCCTACGTCTCCCCTGTTTAGTCACCCATTCCATAACCCATCTCCCTCCCTGTCCCGCCCCCTCACCGTCTCTCTCTCATATGTAGATAGAGAATCTCTTGCCAAATACTGATACAATATTACCCTTCCATGCAAATTTACCCCGAACGGGCGTCAGAGACGATTGGGCTAGCAACGCCACCATACGTTTGCCTCTCTCTCTCTCTGCCCTTCTCTTACTCTCCCTTCTCCTCCCTCCCTATAAACCCCCCTTTCACCCTCTTTTCTAATCTCCATTTCACTCTACGATACTAACTGGAGAAGTTGGATGGGGCCACATTTCATTCGCCTTTTGTTTCGAGCTGGGGTTCGAACCGTGAGAGTCAATATTCATATGGATTACACACCCCAATTGGTGCTAGGGGTTTCAAAGACCAGTTTTCTCGCTCCAAATGTTTGAGGAGGATTCAATTGATATTCTGCAGGCGGTGGGGATAACTCTGGGGATTAGTGTCCAGAGGAAGCGAAAGGGAGGAGAGATTTATTGTCAGAGAGAGAGAGAGAGAGAGAGAGAGAGAGAGAGAGAGAGAGAGAGAGAGAGAGAGAGAGAGAGAGAGAGAGAGAGAGAGAGAGAGAGAGAGAGAGAGATTGTATCTGTTCTGTGGGCTTGAATGCGTGCGTGTTTGACTATTAATGTTTACCGTTTGTGCGTGCAGAATCGAGGTGATAGCTCTTGGACCCCGCCTTTCTAACCATTGTTTATTTAATGTGAAGAATCCTGATCTGTTTTTTTTTCTTTATCGTTATTTACTATATATTTTTCACACACACATTCACTCACACACACACACATACACACACACACACACACACACACACACACACACACTAACACAGCATGTGAAAGAAGATACTAGGGAAAGAGGAGGGGATACGCCCAGCCTATTAGATCTCATTATCACTCAGAATGTAGAAGACATCGAGCAGTTGGAACATGAAATACCACTAGGAGCTAGTGACCATTGTGTCCTAGTCTTTGACTACATGATGGAGCTTAAAATTGTGACCAAAGGACAAGAGGTCCGGGAAAGGAGACTTGATTACAGAAAAGGGGACTACAGAAGGATAAGGGACTACCTGGGAGAAGTGCAGTGGGAGGAAGAACTTAGAGGAAAAACAGTGCAAGGTATGATGAACCAAGTCATATTGAAATGCAAGGAGGCTGAAGATAGATTTATTCCAACAATAAAGGAAAAAAGCAGGAGGGAATATAATAACCCATGGTTTAATAGACAGTGTCAGGAAGCAAAGGTGAGAAGCAGGAGGGAGTGGAGGAAGTACAGAAGACAAAGGACAGAGGACAACAGGATTAGATGTAACAGAGCTAGGAATGATTACATTAACATAAGACGAGTGTCGGAAAGAAATTATGAGAATGATATTGCAGTCAAAGCGAAAAAGCAACCAAAATTACTACATAGCCATATAAGAAGGAAGATGTCGGTAAATGACCAAGTGACAAGACTGAGGAAAACAGAAGGGGCATATACAGAAAGCGACAAGGAAATCTGCGAGGTACTGAATGCAAAATTCCATGGAGTGTTCACAACCGAGCCTGAGCAGCTCCCATTGTTAGAAGAGATTACCCAAGATGAAAGACTATCAGATATAGAGGTGACAGCAGAGGATGTAATGAAACAGTTGACAACACTGGATGCAAATAAAGCTGTTGGACCAGACAAAGTATCACCGTGGATACTTAAAGAGGCAGCGCAGGCTCTCAGCGTGCCTCTGGCAATGATCTTTAATGAGTCACTTATGTCGGGAGATTTGCCCAGTTGCTGGAAGGAGGCAAATGTCGTACCGATTTTCAAAAAAGGTGATAGGGAGGAGGCACTTAACTACAGACCCGTATCACTGACAAGCATCCCCTGCAAAATACTTGAAAGAATAATTAGGCTAAGACTTGTTGAGCACCTGGAGAGCATTGGGTTTGTAAACAAGCACCAACATGGGTTCTGGACAGGGAAATCATGCCTAACAAACCTTTTAGAATTCTATGATAAAGTAACAAGGATAAGGCAGGACAGAGAAGGCTGGGCAGACTGCATATTTCTTGACTGCCAAAAGGCCTTTGATACGGTACCGCACATGAGACTGCTATACAAACTTGAGAGGCAGGCAGGAGTAAGCGGAAAGGCCCTAGTATGGGTGAAGAACTACCTAACAGGAAGGAGCCAGAGGGTAATGGTAAGGGGCGAAAAGTCGGACTGGCGAACAGTAACAAGTGGAGTACCTCAAGGATCGGTGCTGGGACCAATCCTCTTTCTAATTTACGTAAATGATATGTTTACAGGAGTGGAATCATACATGTCAATGTTTGCAGATGACGCAAAATTAATGAGAAGAGTTGTGACAGACGAGGATTGTAGGATCCTCCAAGAGGACTTAAACAGGCTGCAGAGATGGTCAGGGAAATGGCTACTGGAGTTTAACACCAGTAAATGTAAAGTTATGGAAATGGGATCAGGTGACAGGAGACCAAAGGGACAGTACACAATGAAGGGGAACAGCCTACCTGTAACGATTCGAGAAAGAGACCTGGGAGTGGATGTGACACCTAATCTAACTCCTGAGGCACATATAAATAGGATAACGACAGCAGCGTACTCTACACTGGCGAAAATTAGAACTTCATTCAGAAACCTAAATGAGGAAGCTTTTAGGGCGCTTTACACTGCCTACGTGAGACCCGTCTTAGAGTATGCCGCGCCATCATGGAGCCCCCACCTGAAGAAACACATAAAGAAACTGGAGAAGGTTCAGAGGTTTGCGACGAGGCTTGTCCCAGAGTTACGAGGGATGGGATATGAAGAGCGGCTGAAGGAACTGAACCTAACGACACTAGAGAAAAGAAGGGAGAGAGGAGATATGATAGGGACATATAAAATACTCAGGGGAATTGACAAAGTGGAAATAGATGAAATGTTCACACGTAATAATAACAGAACGAGGGGACATGGGTGGAAACTGGAAACTCAGATGAGTCACAGAGATGTTAGGAAGTTTTCTTTTAGCGTGAGAGTAGTGGAAAAATGGAATGCACTTGGGGAACAGGTTGTGGAAGCAAATACTATTCATACTTTTAAAACTAGGTATGATAGGGAAATGGGACAGGAGTCATTGCTGTAAACAACCGATAGCTAGAAAGGCGGGATCCAAGAGTCAATGCTCGATCCTGCAAGCACATATAGGTGAGTACATATAGGTGAGTACACACACACACACATACACATACAGCCCGTAACAGCTGTCTAACTCCCAGGTACCTATTTACTGCTAGGTAACATCAGGGTGAAAGAAACTCTGCCCATTTTGTTTCTGCCATTATTGGGGATCGAATCCGGACCCTAGGATTATGAGTCCAGAGCGCTGTCCACTCAGCTTTCAGGGCCCCCCTGATAGAGTGTGTGTGTGTGTGTGTGTGTGTGTGTGTGTGTGTGTGTGTGTGTGTGTGTGTGTGTGTGTGTGTGTGTGTGTGTGCTATAGCCTAACTAAAAATATCAAATGTAATTTTGTTTTTAATTTTGAATCTTCAGTTTTTTGAATAGGCACCGTCCGCCCTATCCAGCTCAACCCTTTCTTCTCTTCCTACCTTGGCTTCCCCTCTCTTTCCCCCCCTCTCATCCATACCCCTCCTTCCTTCTTTTGCACTTCATTCCTTACTCTTCTCCATTATCTCCTTGTCCCTCTTGTTCTATTTCCACCCCATTGTTTCACTTCCCTTTTCACCAAAGCCTCACTTTGCCTTACTAGTATCCCCCATACTCCCATCTCCCCTCTTCTTCTCCTCCTCTCACCCTCTTCTCCTCAGCCTCTTTCCACTTCTCTTCAATTTCTCCTTTCCCCTCCTCCTCTCCTTCTCTCTGCCCACCTCTCCCTTCCTAACATTTTTCTAAAACTCTCGTCCAAGTTAAACAAATTGAGCAGGAGTTTCCCCTTGTCGGTCCCTGGGCCCCTGAAGCCCTCAGCTGGCACTTCTACGCCCCTGGAGGGCTGCTGAGATGCAGGGCTGTTGTGTAAGGGCTGTTGAAGCGGGCGAGGAGCCGTGTTGGGTGAAGTGGACAATAGGCTATGCAAAAGAAGGGGGGCAGCGTTTAGTGATCAAGCGACAAAATTGAAGGGGCAGGGATTAGTGATCAGGCAAGACAATTGAAGGGGCAGGGATTAGTGATCAGGCAAGACAATTGAAGGGGCAGGGATTAGTGATCAGGCAAGACAATTGAAGGGGCAGGGATTAGTGATCAGGCAAGACAATTGAAGGGGCAGGGATTAGTGATCAGGCAAGACAATTGAAGGGGCAGGGATTAGTGATCAGGCAAGACAATTGAAGGGGCAGGGATTAGTGATCAGGCAAGACAATTGAAGGGGCAGGGATTTGTGATCAGGCAAGACAATTGAAGGGGCAGGGATTAGTGATCAGGCAAGACAATTGAAGGGGCAGGGATTAGTGATCAGGCAACACAAATCAAGACACTCGATCAACTAATCAGGCAAATTGGAGAAAATGACTATTTTAACTAATCTGGCTACACAGTAACTCGGAGAAAGGGGCTGAATGCGAACGATATCTATATATATATATATATATATATATATATATATATATATATATATATATATATATATATATATATATATATCTTATAGATATATATATATATATATATATATATATATATATATATATATATATATATATTTATATATATATATATATATATATATATATATATATATATATATATATATATATATATATATATATATATATAAAAAACTCAGTGCCAAATGCTTAATGCACAGATTACCCTATTCCAGTAGCTGAAGTTTATAACTTTTTAGACACTCAACCCACCAGGGGACTCAAACACTGGCCAACAAGGTGGCAGTTGCATGCTGTATCCACTACGCTATACTTCAAAGCCATAAGAGAGGTAGGAATTCTGGGGTATTTAACCAACCAGAATTCCAATCCTCTCCCAGGCGATGAGATAGTGTGGGACCTCGGATGCTCTTTCATCGGTTCCTGTTATATGGGAAAACTCAGTGCCAAATGCTTAATGCACAGAATTCCTACCTCTCTTATGGCTTTGAAGTATAGCGTAGTGGATAAAGCATGCAACTGCCACCTTGTTGGCCAGTGTTCGAGTCCCCTGGTGGGTTGAGTGTCTAAAAAGTTATATATATATATATATATATATATATATATATATATATATATATATATATATAAAATAATTCAAGGAATATACATGGACGGCAAAGTATTGTATGTGGAAGAGGAATACATAGCGGTAGGAATGCATACTGCATAGCTATACATAGGCATTGTACATTATAAGGAGACTTGGCTATATATGCAGTCAGTCCTTATAAACAAAAGCCAAAGTCCATTCAACCCACCCGCCAACCCCCCCTGTTTATGAATGAAAAACAGTTTACACACGACTCACAACTGTTGACGTCCGAACACTTCTAGAACATAGGCTTCGCAGACGACTTGTGTTCGAACCACAATGCTGTAAATGCTTCAACCATGTACTACAAATACAAATAATCGCCAACAGAACCTAAACACCTAACCTATGCCTAAATATGCACAACATGTTAATATAATAATATTAATTTATATTTGAGACAATTCCTATTTTGAATAAACATCATGTTAAAATTGGTTCATTTGTCTCTATGGTCAACCGCTGGATGATTGACACATTCACGTGTTAATATGTAATAAGTATTAAAAACATGTATTTTCCTAAATATAAATTACCATTATTATATATTAACACATTGGGCCTGTTTAAGCGTAAGTCCGGTTTAGGTGTTAAGTTCCGTTAGCAAATAGCCGCATTCACAGCTCGTGTGATGAAGCATTTACAAAGTTGCAATTCGAACAGAACTCGGCAGCGAAGCATTCCATTTTCCATTCGTAAATGGAACCATTTTCCATTCGTCAACAACGAATTTCAGTCGCCAGATAAACGAGCATTTAACCTTCATTGACCAGACCAGGTTGTCACGAAGCTACACACCGTAACTCGGTGTTTATGAAGCGGGTTATATTCGAACCCCCGAGTCGAGAAATCCTGAACCCTCGATTGCTTCAGTGAGCCGTCAGCACTAGTTGAGCTGCGACCTGTGTACGGGCCGCGAGTTAAACAATCGCTCCTAAGTTGTTACCGATTGGTGTGTAGCCACAGGCGAGCGGGGACTCCCCTACGTGGTCGGTCACATTGTAGCCGGGACGGGAAGCTATAACGTCTTAGTGTGATATTTCTTAGCGCGTGATGAGTATAGGAATACGTGAGGAACACCGAGAACCTTGCTACTTCTGTACATGACTCTAATAAGACAATCGTTTGTTGCTCTGGGAGATCTTGCAGTTCGTTCAACGTTGCTCCTCTTACGTTTAAGAGGTGTAAATACAACTGTGAGAGTTGGGGGGTCTTAAGTGTGGCCCTCGGCTGACCTAGCAAGCTGTGGTGTCCTGCCCCATCCTGCACGACAAGGTACACAAGTCTCCTTTAAGTATCACTCACCTGCGCTCCTTTTCTGTACAACCTACATACATATACATATATTCATATGCATATACACATACATATCACGTATGTATACATATATATATACATTCATACATATGTATACATGTACATACATATATTTGGGTTCCAAGAGCTTATAGCTCGATTCTGCAAATACAAATAGTAAATACTGTGACGGTAATCTCCTTCAAGAGATTGAGCCTGCTCTTCCCTCCACAAATACGTCGCAACAAATATATATAACTACTATGGAAGAAATGTCCAACAACGACAACAACACCAGCAAGGTTTGCCAGAGCGCAAAACGTATGCAGCCAGGGACACCTGTTCAGACTCAAACCGCCAAACTACCTGTCTTACTACCGGCTCCGCTGATTGGTCGCCGGTCTGGCTGCGACTGCACTCGCCCCCCCCCATACTACTTGATGTCTGGGGTCGCCACTACCTCAGACCTCAGAATATTCAGTGCTTCCACAGTTAACACTCCTCCCGGCTAGACGTAAGCGTGTACTGAGAGAGGTGGTAGCTTAAAGCCAATATTCCAGCACCTTACCTTTATTTTTGTATTGCACTTCTTGTTATTTTGTCTTAACGTAACTTTTCATTGTGTCATTTAATTATTCTTATTATTTTGATTGATTGATTTTATTATACAAATTTGTTTGTCCATTTTTTCATGTTTTGATTTATTTAACGTAATTAAAATTTCATTGTTAAAATTTACTTGTGTTTTGTGTATCTTCTCCTTACCTTACCACAGACGAAGTTCCAGTTTTTCTATTTTTTTTTATAACTATGTGACGAGGCCATACCCCTAGCCTTAAACAGCCGAACACCAACGCGTTACCGTCACAATACATACACACACACATATACATATATATATATATATATATATATAAATATATATATAATATATATATATATATATATATATATATATATATATATATATATATATATATATATATATATATATATATATATAATATATATTGTGTGTGTTTACGTTTCTGGCATAAACCATGGACAATTACAGACATTACAATATATGCACAGATATATGGAATTGAATGTGACCAGTCATGTAATCACATTATGATTGTAAAAGAGAGATTTGTTGCACGATGACTGCAATGTAAACACTTATTTCATCAGAGCAATTGTATAATATGTCTTTGTGTCATTACAGGTAGGTGTTTAAGAAGCCTTCAAAGGACACCATTATGGCATTGATAAGGTAAGTTTATCTTGCCTTTCGTTTGATCCAGGGCAGCTGAGTGGACAGCTCTTCGGATTCGTAGTCCTGAGATTCCGGGTCAAGTCCCCAGTAGAGGCGGAAACAAATGGGAAGAGTTTCTTTCACCCCTGATGCGTCTGTTCAGCTAGCAGTAAATAGGTACCTGGGAGTTAGACAGCTGCTACGAGCTGCTTCCTGAGAGGGAGGGGGGGTGGGGGGAAGAAAATAGGTCTGGTCGAGGACCGGGCCGCGGGGTCGCTGAGCCCCAAAATCATCTCAAAATAACTTCAAGAAGGTGGGTGAGGTAGTTCAAATTCCAAACTACACAGTTTGTAGTTCAAATGACTCGTTGTAACTGAGGATCAATATTGTCTAAATAGGTGTACATAATATTTTTCTTTGTCTGAATATTTTGAAAATTATTCAAACCATCAAATCTTGCGGTGTGCTAATTAGCCGCATTGTTGGCTTATTATGCTATTCAGTAATTATAAGTTACAACCATCGGTCCCATAATGATAAAAACATACTCATATACACACATACATATACAAAAGACAGACAAAGTATTCTCATGCAAAAGGGTCAGAGTAACAGGAATTATGATTCAGGACGTTAACTACTGTAAATTCAAATTCAAAATTCAAATTCAAAATTCAAATTCAAAATTCAAATTCAAAATTCAAATTCAAAATTCAAATTCAAAATTCAAATTCAAAATTCAAATTCAAAATTCAAATTCAAAATTCAAATTCAAAATTCAAATTCAAAATTCAAATTCAAAATTCAAATTCAAATGTTTATTTAGGTAAAGTACATACATACAAGCGGTGATACAGATATTAATGAATTTATAGATAGAGCTAGTACATACAATGCCTAAAGCCACTATTACACAAAGCGTTTCTGGCAGGTCTGTATACAAACGAATTGATTATTAGTAAGTCTATCTAGAACAAAAACAACAATAATCAACTTTAAAAAGCAATAAATAATAAAATATAATTAAAAAATCTCGTATAGGCAAATAAATTTTTAATAGGTCCTTCTAGGTATATCAAATGAAGATGAGGGAGAAGATTACATCATTGAGAAACGACAGCTCGAGTGATTGATGAAGACAAATGGAGATTGAATTGTAAATTATTTGTCACTGTATTTACAAAAAAGAGATCTTGAAAATATTTTACCTGCGGTGGAAGAAATCTATTTAAGTAGTGAGGAAGTCAAGTTGACCAAGCGTTACCAGGGAGCAAGTTATCAAACACAGGAAAATTAGTGCCCAACACGACTCCAGAACTGGACAAATTATTTTTCCGGGATCATTAAGGTTTTGGAAGACGGACGTTCAGTGAGGCCTTATCGTGCATATCTAATCAATCAATGCAGTTGAAAAGAGAATTGAAATCTTGGAAGATTGCAAATGTTGGGCATATTTCCGAGAAGGGGTACTGATCACTTAATGCACCGAGCTCTTGACCAGTTAACTTAAACGTCTATTGAAAGAAAAATACTTGCATCGATAATCGCAAAGATTTGTTCGCTTACATCTTTAAGTAAATTAAAAAGGTTTGCAACATGGTAATTTACAATTTCCTGCTTGAATTCAAGAAATTTAATCTCAATATTTAAAGGAAAAAGATCAAATTATCTTATAGTGGAAATTTTTTAACGTTTGTTTTCTTCGAGTTTACCAAAAATGGTAATATATAATATGTTGTTGTTGCCGAGTTTGCAACAAAAACACTGCTATAACGAAGGCATTCGCTTACACACCGTCAATGAGACAAGATGCTGAGGTTGCCACCAGCCTCCAAAGGGAATAAATGGCCAGCTGCCATTAACAGTTAGGGAAGACACTCCCATTAACTTAATCTCATCTGAAAACCTCACTCAAGCGATCATAACGACGTCTGCTAGAACATTACCACACATCCCAAAAGCACCCTCCCCCCTAATGCAGCAGCAAAAGTCTCTCTAATCTTTTGAAAAGGTTCAATGACGCTCCAGAAACCATTCAAGCATGGCATAATGTCCTTTTGTTTGGCAATGTATGCCGCACCGTTCCTCCAAGATGGGACAAATCACTTGCATCCTCGGTCATTAGGGCGATAAATGAATTCCTAAGGAGGGATAACCTAGTTCGTCTGCCTCCTCCAGCAAATGATACCAACACACCCATCACAGAAATGGTAACATCAACAACACATCAGAGCACAAATCACCAAGAAAATTGAAGAGGGAAATACCGCAAGTGCTATTCGAGTCTTCACCAGCGACAGGAAAATTGCTGCTAAAAACTCAGCCCCAGCACGGGCCCTGCAAAGCAAGTACCCACCCAGAGCCCAACAAGTCGACAACATAGTACCGCCACCAGACGAGATCATTTTCAGACCCACTCATCCACTGGTGATCCTCTAGCTCCTCTTTTCTGTTTAGATATAAAATAAATTACTGAAAGCTTATCCAGAGAGTTCAACATCTGTTGACCAGACCATATACTGGAAAGTGAAGGGACGACGACGTTTCGGTCCATCCTGGACCATTCTCAAGTCGATTGTGATGATTGTTGTTATAGATTCAACTACTCGGAACTGGTTCCAAGCAGCACGGGCTATGGTGAACCCGTAGTGGACTTACCTGGCACAGGAGCGGGGCTGTCGTGATTATTGAAGAAGGAAAAAATAGCCAGAAGAGAGGCGAGGAGAAGAAAATCTTAGAGGAAGATAAGCAAGGCAAAGGTAGGGAAGGTAAGGTGTAATAAAGGAGATAGTAAGAATAAGAAAATAAGAACATAAGAACGAAGGTAACTGCAGAAGACCCATTGGCCCATACGAGGCAGCTCCTATATATACCACCCAATAAGAAAGGGATTATAAAAGGAATAAGAAGGGGGAAATAGTTGGAATAAGCAAGAGATCGTAAGAGAAAATAATGGAAAGAAAAAGAAGAAAAAGGAAATAGAAAGTAATGTAAATGGAAAAGTAAGCTTATGTTAGGTCACGTTTGTTACCTAACATTTTTTTCCCCTAAGATTTTCTTCTCACCTCTCTTTTGCCTATTTATTGCCTTCTTCAATCACAATCGTCTTGAGAATGGTCCAGGACGGACCGAAAAGTCGTCGTCCCGTCACTTTCTATTGTGTGGTCTGGTCAACATATTTCAGCAACGTTATTGTGACACCTCGCCTTCAACATCTGTTTTTTGGACGATGGCACATAGCTGACCACCTCTTGGAAGACATCAGAAAAATGAAGAAGCAATATGTATACCTGGGTCTCTTCCTAAACCTTGTCCGACTCTACACTCAATCGCACGCTGACTTTGTCTCCAGTAGCACAGAGCATCACCTTCACTCACTAGACCACTCCACAAGTGATCATATGAATTTCATCATGGCATTCCAATTGAATTATAATCGATCCAGCAATGCTGCTCAGTGTAGGAAAAGACCATCGATACTGGATACAAGTTCTGAAAGTGACGGCGAGTGGCATCACGTGAATAAGGCTAGCAGGACAAGCCACTCCATGACGACCCATCGCCCATTAATCTCTCCAGCTTCTCCAGCTCTCCCAGCGCCTCAGACTAGATCTACGCTTCCAATCTTCAAAGTGCAGCACACGGAAGGTAAGTCTTCCTACGCTACTGTAGTGGACCTGGAAAAAGAGTACCCCCAGCTCCAGGTCAGAGCGAAACCTAATCTCAAAGGAGAATACATTCTGAGGCCGAAAGACGAGTCGGCCGCTACGATTCTAAAAAATTACGCAAAATGTGAGGAACTGAAACCAGAGGATAAAATAAGTAAAGTCATTGTCCTCCACTATCCCTTGCATATGGCCCTTGGCCATCTCGAAAAGCTGAACTATGTGGTGTCAGCAGAGAGATGACACCTGTACGTACGTTTTGTGGTGCGAACCACAAAACAGGAAACTCGACAAGTCCTTCTCACAGTAAGAGAACAGATCCCGGAAAAACTTGACCTTGGAATCTGGGGCGTGTTCCAACACAGGCCTTACACCCCAGAACCCCTAAGATGCTTCAGATGTCAGAGATTTGGGCATCACAAAGATGGCTGCCAACGCCCAGTGAGGTGCAGAGTCTGCAGCCAGCCCCATGACACAAAAACATGTATTGATAAGCTCAAGGCAAACCACCCTGTTCAGGCAAAATGCCCAAATTGTTCAAAGGCACATCATGCCTGGAACTTGAAATGCCCTGAAAGGCTCAAAAGGCTTCAAACGAACCCCACCACTCCTACAGCGGAGCCGAAACCCCCACCAAAACGAATACCAGCTCCCATGCCCACTAAAACCGCGTGGGGTCTACCCACTCAGGAAGAGGGGGCACACGGCCCTTCACCATCGGCCATGGTGAAGGGTGAGAAGTCCTCTGTACAGGACAAAAAGAAAGATGGAGGACACAAGAATCATGTTCAAAGCAGTCGGCCTCCCATATCATCCAGCAAGCACACTGGGGCCAATAGAAGTAGCAATTCCAGTGTCAAAGTTACCACCGAGAAGGGTCTAAAAGCTACTAGGCCCCAAACCTGCACAGCATTAAATGGTGCTCCCACTGAACTGGACGCTCTCTGGCCAATGCTCAAAACTTTAGTCACTGAGTTGATCGAAAGTCTGCTGTCATCACATGGAATCAAGCAAACCACAGAGACTCGGAAGACAATTGAGCACAAGCTCAAGAAATTCGAAGATGTAATATCCACACCGTCAAGACAGCAGGGCAGGAGACACCCCCATAAAAAACAGATAGAGTCCAGCTCGTCGGAAAGCGACATTGATGAGTCAATTTCAGGTCCACTAAGAACCTATACACCAATTGCAACTTCTATGGCGTGTTCATCAGACTCCATGGATACCACGGAATTATCAGCAAATTCCAAGAACCTAGAGGTCTAAAGATCCTACAATGGAATGCGCAAGGACTGCGCACTAAATTGCAACACTTGCAATGCATAGCAGCAACCAAGGGCATTGACATCCTGATACTACAGGAGAGCTTGCTTCGAGCCGGATTAGAACCTAAAATCTCAGGCTATCGAGGCTTCTTCCTTCCATGGATCAATGGGCAATCCAGGGGATGTGCAATCTATGTAAAATGTGACCTGATCTCCAAATCCATAACCAGCCCACCCGATTGTGGAGCAGGGACAGAGGTAATGGGAGTAACCATTGAGCTAAGACACGACAAACTTGAAGTGTTTAATGTGTACAGGTCTCCACATGCCGAAATGGATCTCTGTGTTATTTGGACACGCGACAACAACAAACACAATCATTTGTGGAGATTTTAATGCCCATCATCGATTGGCACTGGGCTCGAACAGAACAAATGAAGCCGGCATACACATTACACATCTACTGGACCAGCTTCCAGAAATACAAATCCTAAACAAGAATGAACCTACCCACATCCAAGGAGGCAGATTAGACCTAACCTTCGTTTCAGCCTCCCTAAGAGATGCAGCAACATGGTCAGTTGAGCCCACACTCACAAGCAACCACTATGGGGTCCAAATTGATCTTCAGTTAGACCTACCCACCCCACCTCCGCCTCCATCTGATGCCTGGAACTTTGCTTTAGCAAACTGGGACCGATTTCAAAACCTCATTTCAGAGTGGCAAAGAAACTATGATCTTCCCGAAGACATTAATCAGGCAGAACAAGAATTTGTCAAAGCGATTCAAAGTGCAGCCAACCACTCAATCCCACTGAAAAAACAGTCCACCGGACACCATAAAGATCATTGGTACTATTGCGAACGTGTCAAAGAACTCAACCATAGACTCAATAGAACAAGAAAGCTATACAAAAAGCAGCCAAGTGACCGCAACAGGATCTTACTTTGTGAGGTCAAGGAACATGTACATCGAGAGACCAGACAAATAAAAGAACAAAAGTGGCTGGAATGGTGTTCACACCTGAATGAACACACCTCTCTCGGAGAGATGTGGCAGCAAATTCACCGAGCCAAAGGGAATAAAACACCTAAAGCTCCACACCCCAAGGATCCTCAACAGGAAGCCGAAGTACTGGCAACCAGGTTTGCAGAGAGAGCAGCCAGCAATCAACTTCCACCAGATGTATTAGCAGTACAGACCGGACTAGAGGAAGAAAGGTGGCACAGAATCCTTACAGCATGTGAAGAAGTCTCTGACACTAATGCCACCTTCACACTGGATGAGCTCAATCGGGCTAAGAAAAACTCCAAGGATACATCCCCTGGAGCCGACAAAATAACCTATAAAATGATTAGAAACCTCGGCCCAGAGGGAGACGCTGCATACCTAAGGTTAATTAATTTAGCCTGGACTTCTCAAACTAGACCTTCTGCTTGGAATAGAGCAGACATAGTGCCGATACCAAAACCCAAAGATCCAGCTAATCCCAGGCCCATCTCTCTCCAAAGCTGTGCAGCCAAGACGGCTGACAGAATGGCACTCAACAGACTGGAGTGGAAAATGCCTAAACTGCACTATGATATGTATGCCTATAGAAGACGGGTTGGCACAGTGGAATGTATTACAACTCTGTTAGCCCACTTGAATGACAGACCAGGAATGCTGATATTCCTGGACCTCGAAATAGCCTTTGAACTGGCTAGCGCCCCAGCTATTCTCTGCTGCCTCATTGACAAAGAGGTCAGAGGCAACCTGCTCTCCTGGACCAAAAACTGTCTCATAAACAGAGAAGCAAGAGTAAAACTTCATGGCACAGTCTCTGAGTACAAAAGTCATGAAAATGGTACACCGCAAGGAGGTATTCTCAGCCCTCTTCTCTTCAACTGTTTAATGGAAAGAATAATGAGGTTGAAACTCCCACATCACTGCAGGCTGCTAAACTACGCGGACGACTTTGTCATCATCATAAAAGGAAGGGAAGCAGCGTGCCTTGCACCCAAATGCTTAGACTGCATCAGTAAAGAGGCAAAACAGATTGGGATCAAACTCAACCCCTCAAAGTCAAAGGCCATGCCCATAAAAATAGCGAAGCCCAACATCCAACTCACAGTACAGGGTCAACCAATTGAATGGGTGGACACCTATGAGTATCTAGGAATCATCCTGGACACACACATGAATTTTAATGCTGAGGTCACTTACTTGAGAGAGCGAACTGCGGCCCAGACGGCAATTCTCAGGTCGCTAACCTCCCTTTCTGGAAGAGCCAATCTGCAAGTCCTTCGCACATACTATGTACAGGCAGTCAGATCAGTGATTGATTATGCCGCACCTGCACTCGCAAATCTATCACACCAACAGTGGAAAAAGCTTGAAGTTGCCCAAAACAATGCTATGAGAGCGGCACTGGGAGCCCGCATGTGGACCAGGATTGAAACTTAGACTGGAGACGGATTTGCCCTCTCTACAAGAAAGAATATCACAAAGGACAGCTACAATTGTCAGTAAGATAATTATTTCTTCTGATCCAATCCCACTACGGCAGGCCTTGGTGGTTGGACTAGGCCAAAACAATGGAAACTCTTGGGCTGCAAGAGCAGGTAATGTCCTAAACAGACTACATTTAAAAAACATGATTCTTGATAGAGAGGGTGATCATCCACACCCAAATTACACTCCTTCCGCGCCGTGGGAAGAGCCTACTTTCAAAATAGTAATAGAAAGTCTCCCAATGAAAAAGGCTGCCTATGATCCGACAATCCTAAGGCGCATAATAGAAGAGCAAATGTATAGCATAGCAGTAGCAGGAGCCACCCACATCTTCACAGACGGATCGGTGGACACAGAATATGAGAGTGCTGGCGCTGCTCTTTGCACGGCCAGCGTACAGGCATATTGGAGACTGGGAGGACTAGTATCATCAACCCAAACTGAGCTGTTTGCCATACAACAGGCATTCGCATATGTGATTGCACAAAACACTCAAAATGCAATCATACACACAGACTCAAAAGCTGCACTTCAAATACTAGGACAAAAACAGTGGAAAGATAATGTGGAAATAATTACCACCATTTTGTATCTTGGAGCAGTCGCTAAAGGCAAAGGACTCAACATAACTTTAAACTGGATCCCATCCCATATTGGAATCCCATTAAATGAAAAAGCTGATGAAATTGCTAAATTGGCAACTCGTCATCCAGTGATACATAAAACAATTCAACCCAGCCTAGAGAACATAAAAAACATCATCACCAAAAAACTCTCACATCTCAACAAAGCCTACCTGCACCAGAGAATAGCTGAAGGTTCGCCATCTGCAACATGGTATCTTCAGGTAACCAAATTAGAAAGGTTAAATATCCCAAAAGGAATCCACAGGGAAATAGCAGTTAGGTTATATAGACTACGTCTAGGTTACAGACGCAACTGGGAGATTGGTGAACCCCGACAGAGAGAGTACATCTTCTGCCAAACTGTCACAGAAAAGCCATTACTTCACTATCTTCTGGAATGTGAAGCAACCAATGACCTTAGAAGAGCTTTAAGAGTTCCTGAATCATGCAGTGGCCACCCTGAAGCCATCAACACAGCCACTCTCCTGGTCAACAAAGGTGTCCAGCAGCTGGACACCCTCATAAAGACTGTGAAGCAGTATCCTCCCCCGCGATAACAGCTTGATGGTTAAATGCAACCTCAGAATACTGAGAAAAAAAAAATTGTACCACTTACGGGCTGTTCATGCCCGTGCCACCTCTTGGGTGGCTTAATCTTCATCAGTCATCACAATCGACTTGAGAATGGTCCAGGACGGACCGAAAAGTCGTCGTCCCTTTACATTCCAGTGTGTGGTCTGGTCAACATATTTCAGCCACGTTATTGTGACTCCTCGTCTTCAACATCTGTTTTTTTGGACTATGGCACATAGGTGACCACCTCTTGGAAGACATAAAAAAATGAAGAAGCAATATGTATACCTGGGTCTCTTCCTAAACCCTTCCAAGTGTAAAGTAGTCTCCAACCCAGACATCATAGCTTGAAAAAGATCCGTCTTGCCTGGAGCCCATGTCATTAGGGCCGAGAACAGCACCCTCCTTGGAGCCTCCCTCTGGTCTAACACCGTTGAGAAGATCCTCCATAAGAAAATCAGACCTCAGGAGGATGGAAGACAGAATAGGTGACATCAATGCCCACAATACTTTTTATCTCCTCACTAAATGCTCATCCCTTCCGAGGCTAACATACTTTCTGAGGTGTGCCCCATCTTCTGACAGCCCAAAGCTTGAAGCGTATGACTTCATACTGAAGACCATGCTGGAAAACGTTGTGAACCTTTTCCTCAATGACTGTCAGCAGAAACAAGTAACTCTTATTGTCAGGCTCGTCGGCCTGGGTGTCTGCAATGCCACCCAAATGGCTGTCCCAGCTTTCCTGTCTTTCTTCTTAGCATCAGATGACCTGGTCAAGGAAATTCTATCTGACAACCTGGGTCACTGAGTAGGGACACATGACCCCCACTATATGGAATGTGACACAAAGTGGGGTACTATGGCAGACCCAGCACTCAGACCATCCCCGCTGAAAGCCAGAAAACAATTACGCTAGGATCGCCCCATTGGTGACGACAAAGCCACAGCTTTGCTGGAGGCAGCAACAACCCCCAGTGATCGTGCACGCCTCACAGCTGTGCAGGCTCCCCATGCAGGGGACTTCCTTTTGGCAGGTCCTAAGTCTGCAACAGGCACACGTCTTGATCTGCAGCAGCTCTGTATTGCAAGTGCTCTTTGCCTTGCTGCCCCTATCCACACTGTTCATAGGTGTATTTGCAACGAGGCAGATGCAGACGAATATGGATTGCATGGCCTGCACTGTGGAAAATCAAGCGGTTAGCACTCACGACACGACGAAGCTAGTGACATCATTAAGAGGAGCCATGCCTCTGCCCAGTATCCAGCAGAGAGAGAGCAAATGGTTCTGAAGTGAGCAGAACTGATTGACGAGAGACAGGCATCTCTATTTCATTGTGTCTTAACATGTGTGTATATATCTGTACATATAGTGTACATGTGTGTTTGGTAATATAGATGAATTATAGCAGTGGTACATGTTTAGCACAAAATATTAATTCGTGAACTTAGTCAGGCCCCAGCCAAGTAACGTGTGTCGCACCTGACGATGATAAAAGTTTAAGCCACCCAAGAAGTTGCACGGGCATGAACAGTCCGTAAGGCACCTGACGATGGACCCGGTGGGGAAGTAAGACACCTGACTAAGCCAGATGAATCCTCATTAGAATACCTTGAATTAAATACCTGATAAAGCAAAACTAGAGTACCAAACTGACTTAAATGTGTTGGGTTCACTGAAACGACAGTTCGATCCCATCACTGGACACCATCGACTCTAAAAACCCTTCAGTTCTGACGACCGAATTGGCTATCCTGAAGAAAGAAGCCAATGATCCCTGACCGACCATGAAACTTGCTTTCGCCTCAATCAAATCAGCGGCCCTTGTCACCTCACAAGGGATTAAGTGCTTTGGCATCAAGATTCTACCTGACCAGGGAAAGAAGGAACGACTCTACTCTTCACGACAATGTTTCAAGTGCTAAGCATGTACATTACCGCCACATGCACACAAAGCATCAAGTGCAGCATTTGCGCTCAAGATCACCACTACACAACCTGCAAGGCTGACACCAAATGCCGCCTTCTCTGTAAGGGAGACCACACCGCGATCTCATATCGCTGCCCTTGCAGACAGGATGCAATCGCTCAGATGATAGCCTCGGCGAAACTCGCCCTCCCCTGCCAACGCCTCAGCCACCGCCAGCCCCACAGGTACGCACACCAACCGCCCAGACGCCTTCCGTGTCCTTCGGTCCTTCCAGGTAGCGGCCTTTCCTTGCAACCATCCCAACCAGCACTCTGGGGGCCATCGCTCAGCCAGCGTCCCAGCCTCGACTATCTCCGGCCCATCCTGTCATCTCCCCAAACAATGGCATCACACCCGTCCTAATGCGCCTCGCATAACGGATCGCCGTGACCGACAACCGCTTGTTTGAACACTCAACACTATGTATACCAAATCCCAGAAGACTTTGATAAATTTGTTGATGACTTTAATAACCAAATTGAGAGCTGTCTCAGAATTCTGTCTTCGACTTGGGGTGAAGTAGCCCTCAGAAGAAGAAAATAAAATGGTATGAGAACGATTACATAAATATGCTCAATGCAAATGTAAAGTACATGAGTAGAGAGTACCGGAGACATCTCCTTCTCCTTCATGAGGCAAATGCAGTGTTTACAGCCTTAACAGAAACCCACACAAAGGACTACCATGATGGTGAAATATGGATCTCAGAGTACAATCTTTTCAGATGTGATAGGAAACACCGGCTTCAGGGTTGGGTCAGCCTCTACATCAAAGACACACTCATCTGTACTGAGGTGCTAAACTCCTCAAATGATATGGCGGAAGTGCTGATAATCAAAATAGAGATTCTAAATGTAGTTATTGTCCTTGTATATAAGTCACCGGAGGCAAACCCTCAGCAGTTTAAAGACCAACTAATGAAAATAGAACACTGCTTGGAAAACCTCACAAATCCAGCTCCGAACATCATCCTGCTTGGGGACTTCAACCTACGGCACCTGAAATGGAAGCACCTGGCTAATACAGTAATATCAGAAAGAATACCAGGAAGTAGCCTAAATGAACAGGCACATGCAAATGACCTGCTACGGTTGTGTGACAGGTTTGCCTTAAACCAGCAAATAGTAGAACCAACTAGGAAGTAGAACACGCTGAACCTCATTTTCACTAATAATGATGAATTGATCAGGAACATAATGATTACAAATACCTGTTACTCAGATCACAACTTAATTGAAGTTATGACAACCATGGGGAGTAGACCTTCAAAACCAGTCCAGATTCCCGGTGGAGGAGATTTCAGCAAATTCAACTTCAATAATAAACAGATAAACTGGGAGCAAATAAACCAGGACTCCACAAAAATAAACTGGGAAGAACAGCTAGAAAATGCAAACCTGAACCAGTGCCTGGAAAAAATAAGCTCAGTAGCACTAGAAATATGTTCAAACCGCATACCCCTAAGAAAAAAGAGGAAGAGATGCAGATTGGAACGGGAACGTCGTTCCCTATATAGGCGAAGAAAACGAATCGCGGAACAACTTGAGAGTCGCACCCTATCTCAAGAACGGCGAAGAAGGTTAGGTAAAGAAATAGAAACAATTGAACGCAAGCTACAAGAATCATACAAAACCCAGGAGAGGCAAAGAGAGGAAAAGGCCATCAGTGAAATAGAGAGAAATCCGAAATATTTTTTCTCCTATGCAAAATCAAGATAAAAAACCACATCTAGTATCGGGCCCCAGCAAAAGGGAGATGGAACTTTCACCGATGACAATAAAGAAATGAGCGAGCTACTGAGGAAGCAGTACGACTCTGTTTTCAGTGAGCCATTAAACGCACTAAAGATTGATAACCCAAATGAATTTTTCATGGATATGATACCAACATCAAATCATATATCAGACGTCACCCTATCCCCACTGGATTTTGAAGAAGCCATAAACAGTATGCCTATGCACTCTGCACCAGGCCCGGATTCTTGGAACTCCATATTCATCAAGAACTGTAAAAAACCATTATCGCAGGCCCTCCACATTCTGTGGAGACAAAGCCTAGATACTGGCGTTATTCCTGATATACTAAAAACAGCAGAGATAGCACCACTTCATAAAGGAGGAAATAAGGTAGAGGCAAAAAATTACAGACCGATAGCACTAACATCGCACATTATAAAATTTTTTGAGAGAGTGCTAAGAAGTAAGATCACAAAATACATGGAATCACAGCATCTCCATAACCCCGGACAACATGGTTTCAGAACAGGGCGCTCTTGCCTGTCGCAGTTGCTGGACCACTATGATATGGCATTAGATGCCATGGAAGACAAACAAAACACTGATGTAATTTACACAGATTTCGCAAAAGCTTTTGATAAATGTGGCCATGGCGTTATTGCACATAAAATGCGTTCAAAAGGAATTACCGGAAAAATAGGCAGATGGATCTACAATTTCCTGACCAACAGAACCCAATGTGTAATAGTCAACAAAATAAAATCCAGCCCATCAACCGTGAAGAGCTCAGTCCCCCAGGGTACTGTGCTTGCTCCAGTACTTTTTCTCATCCTCATATCAGACATAGACAAGAACACAACCTATAGCACTGTATCATTCTTTGCAGATGACACTAGGATCTTCATGAGAGTAGGCAACATAGAGGACACGGCGAACCTCCAGTCAGATGTAGATCAGGTCTTTCTATGGGCTACAGAAAATAATATGGTGTTTAACGAAGATAAGTTCCAGCTCATGCGCTATGGAAAAAATGAAAGTATAAAAACGGAAACCACGTACAAAACTCAGGCAAATCATAACATAGAACGTAAAGGCAATGTAAAGGATCTGGGTGTACTCATGTCGGAAGACCTTACCTTTAAAGAACACAATAAAGTATCCGTCACAACTGCAAGAAAAATGACAGGTTGGATAACAAGAACTTTTCACACTAGAGATGCTATACCGATGATGACACTTTTCAAAACGCTTGTGCTCTCTAGAGTGGAGTACTGCTGCACAATGACAGCCCCTTTCAAAGCTGGAGAAATTGCTGACCTGGAGAGCGTGCAGAGATCCTTTACTGCTAGAATCCACTCAGTAAAACACCTAAACTATTGGGACCGACTAAAGAGCCTAAATCTGTACTCCCTTGAGCGCAGGCGGGAGAGATACATAATAATTTACACGTGGAAAATATTAGAGGGGCTGGTCCCAAACCTGCAAACAGAAATAACATCACATGAGACCAGAAGACATGGCAGGATGAGCAGAATACCCCCGTTGAAAAGCGGAGGTGCAACAGGTACTCTGAGAGAGAACTCTATCAACATCAGAGGCCCGAGACTGTTCAACACGCTTCCACTACACATAAGGGGCATAACTGGCAATCCCCTCACAGTGTTCAAGAGAGAACTGGATAAGCACCTCCAAAGGATACCTGATCAACCAGGCTGTGACTCATACGTCAGGCTGCGAGCAGTCGCGTCCAACAGCCTGGTTGATCAGTCCAGCAACCAGGAGGCCTGGTCGACGACCGGGCCGCGGGGACGCTAAGCCCCGGAAGCACCTCAAGGTAACCTCAAGGTGACATCCCACTGAAAGCAATCAAGGGCTGTTTAAATCTTATGTGTCAAGTAGCCAGGGAAGAGAAGATTGAAGAGTGGGAAAGACAATGGCTTGACTTCACTAGCTCCATTGGAAGAGAAACATCTGCGAGACAAGTGTGGGCAAACATTCAGATAGCTAAGGGGTGGCAGAACTCGGCCTTCGGCTCACAAAGACCCCAAGGGTAAGGCTGAGGTATTAATATTCCTGAATAGGGGCTATTCAGTAAATTCAGTTTTAATAATAAAAGGATAGACTGGGAGAAAATAAATAGGGAACTTACAAACATTCCATGGGAAACTGTTCTAAGTAATACAAATCCTACAGAAGGAATAGAAAAACTGACTTCGGAACCGTATCAAGTCTGTCTGAAACATGTTCCTTTGAGGAAAGCCAGAAAGAGATCCAACGTAGAAAGAGAACGCAGACGACACTATAAAAAAAAAAGGGAAAAAAATATCGGAACTGCTTATGCAGACACGAATTTCCCGTCAAAGCAGGAATAATTTAAATAGGGAGATTGAAGAAATCGAGCAGAAATTGAAACACTCATATCAAACTGAAGAAAGGCTGTTAGAACAGAAAGTAATTCAGGAAATAAAGAGAAATCCAAAATACTTCTTCACATATGCGAAATCAAAAGCAAAAGCCACTGCCAGTATTGGACCTATTCGTACAAGTGAAGGTTCATACACGGAGGATGACAAAGAAATTAGTGAAATCCTAAAAAAGCAGTATGAGGACATGTTTAGCGCTCCAATAAACAACATGAAGGTGGAAGTTCCAGACAATTTCTTTATGCGGGATATTCAAACCCCTGTAAATATAACTATCAACACGAGCGTACTAGACTTTGAAAGTGAAATTGAAAACATGCCCATGCACTCGGCCCTGGGTCCAGATTCATGGAATTCAATATTTATAACGAAATGCAAAGTGCTGGTAGCACAGGCACTCAGTATAGTGTGGAGAAAGAGCTTGGACACGGGGGAGATACCAGATGCACTTAAAGTAGCAGACATAGCCCCTCTACACAAGGGAGGGAGCAAAGCATTGCCAAAAAATTATAGACCAGTTGCACTAACGTCGCACATTATAAAATATTATGAGAATGATTAGGAGTCAGGTCACCAATTTCATGGAGACCAATGACCTTCACAAACCAGGCCAACATGGATTTCGAGCGGGAAGATCGTGCCTCTCACAGCTACTTGATCACTACGACAAAGTCACTGAGGCCTTAGAAGAAAAACAGAATGCAGATGTGATATACACAGACTTCACAAAGGCTTTCGATAAATGTGACCATGGCGTGATAGCACACAAAATGAAGTCAATGGGAATAACCGGTAAATTAGGACGCTGGATACTCAGTTTTGTCAAACAGGACTCGGCGAGTAACAGTCAACCATATAAAATCTAGCCCAAGTGCAGTTAAAAGCTCTGTACCTCAGGGTACAGTCCTTGCACCGCTGCTTTTCCTTATTCTCATATCAGATATAGACAAAAATACAAGTCACAGTTTCGTATCATCCTTTGCATTTGACACAAAAATCAGTATGAAAATTACCTCAGCTGAAGACATTGAAAAACTTCATTCTGATATTAATAAAGTTTTCGACTGGGCATCCAGAAAATAACATGATGTTTATCAGTGATAAATTCTAAGTACTCAGGTACGGTAAAAATGAGGACCTTAAACATAATACAGGGTACAAAACACAATCAAATGTGCCCATAGTAGGAAAGCAGCATATCAAGGATTTGGGAATAATAATGTCTGATGACCTAACGTTTAGGGAGCATAACCAAGCAAACATTGCGTCAGCCTGAAAAATGATCGGATGGATTACGAGAACTTTTAAATCCAGGGATCCCATCACAATGGTTGTAGTCTTCAAGTCACTTGTGTTGTCCCGTCTTGAGTACTGCTCAGTACTCACTTCCCCCTTCTGAGCAGGAGAGATTGCTGAACTAGAGGGAATACAGAGAACATATACGGCACGCATAGACGCGATAAAGCACCTAAATTATTGAGATCATCTCAAAACCCTCCAAATGTACTCACTCGAAAGAAGACAAAGATATCAAATAATATACACCTGGAAGATACTGGAGGGCCAAGTACCAAATCTACACAGTAAAATAACAACGTACTGGAGTGAACGATATGGAAGAAAATGTAGAATAGAACCAGTGAAGAGCAGGGGTGCCATAGGCACAATCAGAGAACACTGTATAAACATCAGAGGTCCGCGGTTGTTCAACGTCCTCCCAGCAAGCATAAGAAATATTGCCGGAACAACCGTGGACATCTTCAAGAGGAAACTAGATTGTTTCTTCCAAGGAGTGCCGGACCAACCAGGCTGTGGTGGGTATGTGGGCCTGCGGGCCTCTCCAAGCAACAGCCTGGTGGACCAAACTCTCACAAGTCAAGCCTGGCCTCGGGCCGGGCTTGGGGAGTAGAAGAACTCCCAGAACCCCATCAACCAGGTAATACAAAAGTGGAGTGATGCAGCATCCTCCTCCTCCCTCCTTGGTGAAATAAGCAGGGAACAGCTCCTGCAATATAATAACCGATGAATTAGGATAACAAGATCACAGTCTAGTGATGACGAGTATGGGGAACCAATCACAACCCAGGAATTAAGGAAGGGGGGCCTATAAAAAAGGGTAAAAGTACTGCATCTGGTGAAGATGGCATCACCTACGACATACTCAATGCACTGTGTGAAGTGTCTGGGAATCCACTACTCCACCTGTTTTAACAAATCATTCCTATGTGGAGTGTTGCCCACACAATGGAAACACGCAATAATTGTTCCCATACCAAAGCCCAATGACCCCGGCAATTTCAGACCTATCGGACTCATGTCATGCACATGCAAGATGCTTGAAAGGATCTTCCTAAACCGACTGTTGCACAAAATAGGTAGACTAGGGGAGAGGGAAAAGGTTCAACGGGTTTGTCAAAGGACGGAGCACAGCAAACTGTATAATTAATTACTTGGCTAATGACACAGATAAATATTCTGTATTTGTTGACCTCGAAGGCTCCCCTCGGCAAAGCACAGGAGATTGCGATCCTGGACGAGCTTGCATGCAAGGGTGTCAAGGGGAGACTCGGGAAATGGATAGCTACCTCACAGGGAAACACTAATGGTGCAGGGATCTGCACTGATTTAAAAGCAGCGTTACAAAGCCTTCGTTAAAATCGGGCAGAAAATTTTGCAATAGTCGCTGAAATCAAGAGAGCTGTGATAGTACTTACCAACCAGGGAAGAGTCGTCAAATTTCTGTGGGTCCTCTCCCATGTTGGAATCTGTGGAAATGAACAAGCAGATGTGCTGGCTGCTGAAGCCGCTGAAGGAGACGATATTGAATACTTCATACACAAGACTCTTCTACAAATTTAGAGGTATTATCAGGCAATATCACCGTGACAGGGTAACTGAGAAAAGGAGGACAGAAGAACAAATCGGTGAATCTGTACGCTGGTACAACATGGTTGCAATTGGCACTCCCAATCATTATGGAATAAGAGGAGGTGGCCGTGGGAGAGAATCGGTAATAGCAAGAATCCGTCTTGGATATAAATATCCATGGAAATTCAGAATGGAAACAACAGTTGAGCAGAGATGTTGAAGAGAGTGATGGACAGCGTCTTGACCACTACCTGAGAGAATGTAAACGTCTAAGAATCATTAGAAATATGCCACATTGTTTGAGTTAGGAAAATACCATTTGTCAAATATAGATACTGTTCTTAAAAGATTCCTCAATTTTGTACCCGCAAGATAACGTAAGATTTTCAGGGTGGACAGTGTTAATCTTCTTGTTTAAGAAGCTGCTCACTAGAGACAGTTAAGCAAGTTCCAGCTGTGTCTGGGTACAAGTGACAGGATCAGTAACGCTGCCCAATACTGTCACTATGGCGGTGTGTCCACTCACAGGATGAGTGGCGCTGCCCAATACTGTCACTATGGCGGTGTGTCCACTCACAGGATTAGTGACGCTGCCCAATACTGCCACTATGGCGGTGTGTCCACTCACAAGATGAGTGGCGCTGCCCAATACTGTCACTATGGCGGTGTGTCCACTCACAGGATGAGTGGCGCTGCCCAATACTGTCACTATGGCGGTGTGTCCACTCACAGGATGAGTGGCGCTGCCCAATACTGTCACTATGACGGTGTGTCCACTCACAGGATGACTGACGCTGCCCAATACTGTCACTATGGTGGTGTGTCCACTCACAGGATGAGTGGCGCTGCCCAATACTGTCACTATGGTGGTGTGTCCACTCACAGCATGAGTTACACTGTTCAATAAACTCGCTTTCGGGGCAAAATTTAAAATTTAAGCCCTGTATGCCACAAATGGCCTTACCGGCATATGCGTTCCTGAGGCAGTGCTGGCCCCACCAAGAGAGGCCCCTGCATCTCCAACCATGCAATTGGGACTCTGAGGCACAACAACGACCAGCTCGCCATCCACCATAACAACCATTCATAACCATCCACACAATCAGCCCCCACCAGAATCGCTGCCGGCGCCATTGCTAGCTGGTTACACGTGGTTTGGTTCCCTGGAAAACTTAAGATTCTAAGCACCCATCAACTCAAATCATTACGGTTTTGTGAGGAAGAACACATCAGTACTTCAAGACCCGGAGAATATCTTATTTGGAAGGAAACAAGGCCGATTTCGTCTACAAATGATGGAAAAACAACGTTGTTGATTATCTGCTGCCCAGCTGACTTGTATTTTGCACAACCCAGTATGCAGGTGACCCAGATTGTCATATTATACTCGTCGCCCATGACCGAGTTTTTTCTTTTTTTTTGTGAGGACCGTATCACTGACCAGATATCACTCAGTGACCAGATAGCAAGTCCTACCCTGAAGGGCGAGGCGATACCCTGCAGGCATCGCCACAAGGGGGCACCTTAGAAGGTGTATTTAGCCTAACAGGGAAAGATTGACCAAACAGCTCAATTAGGTGTTAGTTATCCCTGATTCCACCTGGAAGAATCATTTTACGACCTCCATTGGAGGGGAATGAATTTCTTCAGGCCTGGAAGTATCTCAGGCATTAGGTAGGGCAAGGAATCGCTCCTCACTTCATGGAGACGTCATGGGGAAGTCAAAGAGAAAGAGGCAATGGAGGCAGCTTTCAGACGAGGAGGGACAGTGGACCGAGGTGCAGCAGGCACCGAAGAAAACTGCTATCGAGGCTCCACTACGTGCTTCTACCAGCAAGACAGCAGACATAATGGACTTAGAAAGGACAGCACCAGTCAGTGCTGTCACCAGTGCTACACCAGTAAGCCAGTGTCAGACTTCTCTGTCCACCTCCCAACCACATGACGACAGTATGAGACAGGAGAGGACACCACCAGTCACACACCAGCCAGTGTCAGACTTCTCTGTCCACCTCCCAACCACATGACGACAGTATGAGACAGGAGAGGACACCACCAGTCACACACCAGACATCGTCAGACTCTGCACATCTTCCAAAATTCAAAATAATGCACACAGACCACTTTCCTACAGCATATGGAGTAGTAACGGCAATGGAAAAGGACCAACCAGAGCTCAAACTTTCCATCACAGTCAACCTGAAAGGACTGTTTCTTTTCCACTACTCTCTCTCTGCTTTCGTTTACTATTTCCCCGTTTGTTCCAAAAGCCCCATTCCCTATTCCCCACGTTCCCACCCCTATTCCCAGCCCTCTTCCCAGCCCTCTTCCCCAGCTCACACTCCTGGCCCGGGGCGCCAGACAATGCTAGCGAAACCAATATATTGCAAAGCATATTATTTTTCACCTACAGGGACACTCTAGGTATTAACAACCCTTGAGAGAGTGAGGATCGTGCGTGTCTTGGGCGGACTTCCCTTTGTCTTGAGTGTCCCTCGAGTGCGTCAGCCCCTTTCCTTGAGTGCGACTGGCTGGTTCCCAGTGTATCTCAATGCCTTCTTTGAGTGTCTCAGGCGAGTTCCCAGGAGTTCCTCGAGTTAAAGTTCCCTACCCACCCACCCCTATTAGTGCTTACCTGTTAATGCTTGCCTATTTGTGACAATGGGAAAGTGAGGTGTAGCTCTTGGTCCCCTGCCTTCTAGCTAGCCGTGTGTATATATATATTCCGAAGTGTGTGAGTTGATAAACGTGACAAGAACCACTTTGGAACGGTTGCACACCACAGCAACTTTGCAACATGTGCCCATTAGAAGAAATTCCGAATAGACAATGCTAGTCTCGGTCAACTTTGCAAGATTAACCCAACAATCCCAATCATTATTACATTTAGAACACCTTTGGTACTGTTGTACACATTAAATTCTCGATCAGTCTGGGAACATGTGCAAACTAGAGCCACATTAGAACATAGGTAAATATGTGTGTGTATATCACGAAAATAAACACGTGATTAAAAATGTGACAGTGTCAGACCACGGAGGAAAATTAAAACAGGAATTTCCTTAAGTACTTTCGTATATTAATACATCTTCAAAAGGAGTCTAAAGGTAAATATAGGTAAATATATATAAATATATATATACACCCTTCAGACTGCCATTGATCCAAAAACCACCAGTTTGAGAACCCCTGATTTAGAACCACCCAGAATAGTTGCACTATTCGGTGGTGACCAATATAAATTATCCAACCTATTGTCAAAATTAAATAGGCCACGGCATTTTTTTTTTTTTTTTGGTTATAGCAACCAACGTTGCAAATGCAGTTTACTATTAAATAAAAAAGTGACATCTCACATATAAATACGTTTTCTATGCATCGGACTCGTTAGGTGGGGTTGCTTTTGTGGTTCGTATGTGTAACTAGTTACGTTATAAAGTTCGATTTTTGACGGAGTGGCCAATCAAGCAGACTGCCTAAATTAACGTATTTCTGCCATTTTCAGGTGCTAATAAAACAATTTAAATTGTTTAAATTACGAAAACGCAAGTTTGTTGACGTGATGTAATGAGGAGGCCTAATTAACAGGCGTCATCATTACGAGTAATTAGGAGTAACGTAACTAATTAGGAGTGAGAGTAACTATGATAAGAGCATTAGGAGTAGTCAAGGTGTGGGAAAAACGGATCCGCGTAACACGGTTCAGGATTCATCAGGCATTTACGTAGGTTATCTTGAGATTATCTTGAGGTTATCTTGAGATTATCTTGAGATTATCTTGAGGTTATCTAGATGATTTCGCTGCTTTGCGTTCCCGCGGCCCGGTCCTCCACCAGGCCTCCTCCTTCTTACACACCCCCTAGGAAGCAGCCTGTAGCAGCTGTCTAACTCCCAGGTACCTATTGACTGCTAGGTGAACAGGTCCATCAGGGTGAAAGAAACTCTACCCATTTGTTTCCGCCTCCACCGGGGATCGAACCCGGAACCTCAGGACTACGAATCACGACCGCTGTCCACTCACCTGTCAGGCCCTCATGCTAACGAAACCTGTACATCTTTCCCAAATTATCTCGGCTTTTGTTTATATTAAACGCATTTCGAGTTGCAAACTGCACAACCCAGGGTTGTTATCGTTATAAACAGCCTCGTAGTGCTTCACAAGCCAGGGTTGTTATCGTTATAAACAGCCTCGTAGTGCTTCACAACCCAGGGTTGTTATCGTTATAAACAGCCTCGTAGTGCTTTGGAGTTCATGAGATATTTAATAACTGCATACAAAGCCTCCTTGATTGAGGAAAGATCTACAGGTTTCGCAAATTAGAGTAGTAACGCAAGTGGCAAACAAGGAGTTGTGGGAGGGGCTGTTCAGCTGTTAGTGGTGACAGAGTATGACGACACTGGGCGAAAATTTCCGGTAATAACAAGCCCGAGTTCATCCCTAACAGCTGACAAGAGACAAATGCCCATCGGGGGTGCTGCCATCTGTCGGTGCCCCGCACCCCAAGCCCTGTATGGCGTTGTAAACAAATGAACCCCGGCTAGCCAACCACTCTTGGGGGCTCCCCCTGTTATAATGCGGCTATTGTGGCTGGCTTGGTGGCTTCTTACTGGCTCAGAGCATTCACAGTGGCTTATGTCTGCTTGTATTGTTTCTGAGAAATCGTCAGAGAAGGGAGAAAGGTTTTAAGAATGTTGTTGTCTGGAAGTGAATGCGGATTCATCTCCTCCGTTCGCGTGGGTGGTGGGGAGCTGCGTGGATTGGTTGATGAACACAGTTTAGGTCGTTCGGGGGATTGAGTGAGTTAGTTAGTTTTGGCTCACGTCAAGGCAATGATATTGTTCATGAAAGGTGTTCATCCCGTGGGGGTGACTGTTCATTGTGTGTGTGTTCAATATGGGCGATGCTATTCTTCGTGTGTTCATCATTTGTGGTGTTCATTTGTGGTGTTCATCATTTGTGGTGTTCATTATTTGGGGTGTTCATCAAGGGTGGCGTACATGCGTTGTGTTCACCATTTGTTCATCATCTTCACTAGTGGTAAACACAGAAAAATATGACCCTTGATAGCAAGGAAGACGAAGCACTTAGTGCACTCATTTCAAGTTACAACTTTTTCAAGTGTCTCGTTATTGTACAATTTGACTATTAGCTACCATAATCTTGTATTTCATTGGTTGTAAATAGTAACAGCGAAACAGGAAATATTAAAAAAAAATAATTAATAATTGACAATGAAGTTTGTGGCCATCTTCACTACCGCTATGAGGATAGTGTGTGTGTGTCACCTTCCGGACTCTCCTGATAGTGTGTGAGACCATCTGGACTTTCTTGATAGTGTGTGAGACCATCTGGAGTCTCCTGATAGTGTGTGAGACCATCTGGAGTCTCCTGATAGTGTGTGAGACCATCTGGAGTCTCCTGATAGTGTGTGAGACCATCTGGAGTCTCCAGATAGTGTGTGAGACCATCTGGAGTCTCCTGATAGTGTGTGAGACCATCTGGAGTCTCCTGATAGTGTGTGAGACCATCTGGAGTCTCCTGATAGTGTGTGAGACCATCTGGAGTCTCCTGATAGTGTGTGAGACCATCTGGACTTTCCTGATAGTGTGTGAGACCATCCGGAGTCTCCTGATAGTGTGTGAGACCATCTGGAGTCTCCTGATAGTGTGTGAGACCATCTGGAGTCTCCTGATAGTGTGTGAGACCATCTGGAGTCTCCTGATAGTGTGTGAGACCATCTGGAGTCTCCTGATAGTGTGTGAGACCATCTGGAGTCTCCTGATAGTGTGTGAGACCATCTGGAGTCTCCTGATAGTGTGTGAGACCATCTGGAGTCTCCTGATAGTGTGTGAGACCATCTGGAGTCTCCTGATAGTGTGTGAGACCATCTGGAGTCTCCTGATAGTGTGTGAGGCCATCTGGAGTCTTCTGATAGTGTGTGAGAGTATCTGGAGTCTTCTGATAGTGTGTGAGACCATCTGGAGTCTCCTGATAGTGTGTATGTGTGTGTGTGAGTGTGTGTGTGTAGGCATCTTCACTCCCTGACAGTGAGAATAGTTTGTCATACAGATTACTGTATAATTACAGTAAACATTCAGCATTGTAATTACAGTTTCTGTATTCCATTCACTCATCAACTAAGAGATTTGCTATAGTTGATGCACGTGATTAATGTGCAACTGTAGACGTTCTTACGTGATAAAAGACATCAGTCTTCCAAATGGACAATTGATGTGCAATTGGATTTCGAAACATGGATTTTGAAGAATTAGTGATGCATTGCTGCAAAAATGTAATGGGTTCAGTAGCAATTTTTTTTTTCTTGTGATAGACAGTGTTGTATTTGGGAAAACATTAGTTGGTGGGAGTTAAGGTGGGAATACACTGTTCTTCTTGTTGTTCATTCTCCCACGGTGGCCTGAGGGAGGTGTTAGATTATTGCTCTCAGGGAATTGCCTGGGAGACATTGCATCTCTCCCAGTTGCCTAAGGGAGAGTGCCCTTAGCCCCAAGGAGGAAGACACTCTGTACCTCCCACGGTGTTCTGAGCAAGGAATCCTAACCAACCACACCGTGGGAGTGTCAACATCTTGTCTCTCTGTGTTATGAACCCTGTAACGAAGCCTCTTTATCTCTAACGACTCTTAAACCAACCAGACCCGCCGAACAAGGGGCCAGAGAATGCTTATAAAACATACTCAGACAGGCCCCAAAGGCAAAAATATATAAATACAACAAAAAAATACAACAAAAAAACTTTGAGCTGAGGCATTGGAGGTGTGGAATACTTTCTAACGTGTCGAGAACCAGTTGTGTTGTATTTTTAGAACTTGGTATTCATGCGTATATACACTCACATATACACACACAAGCGTGTATTACACTGATAAGTTGAACTAGCCTAAACTAAGAAATACTAGCAGTATAGAGACATTATATATATGTGTGACGGTAACGCGTTGGTGTTCGGCTGTTTCAAAAGCTAGGGGTAGGGCCTCGTCACATAAAGAAACAAAAAGAGAAAATCTGGAACTTTCGTCTGTGGTAAGGTAATGGGAAGACACACAAAACACAAGTAAATTGAACAATGAAATTTTAATTACGTTAGAAAAGCAAAACATGAATAAAATTGGACATAAAAATTGTAACATAAAATCAAACAAAATAATAAGAATAATCACTGGCAAATGAAAAGTTACGTTAAGACAAGTGAGTAATAGGAAGGAAATTATATTAGTGCAGGAATATTGGCTTCAAGCTGCCACCTCCCTTAGTACACGTAAGCCAAGGCTTAGTCTACCAATGAGACGTGTTGGAGAGCACGGTATATTCTGATGACTGTAGGTCGTGGGGCTCAGACGTCAGCTTGTGTGGTGGGTGGAGGAGCACGTGCGACGGGCGCCAGCCAATCAGCGATAGGCAGGCGACGTACAAGCAGTTTGCTGGTTTGAGTGGCGGAGGTGGAGCAGGTGTCCCGGTGCTGAATACGTTTGCTCTCTGGGCAAAACTTGGTGTTGTACTTGTTGGATATATATTCTATATTAGTTGTTATTGTTGTTATTAGTTGTATAGGGACGTACTTAGGAGGGAAGAGCAGGCTCAATCTCTCTTGAAGGAGATTATCGTCACAAAATATATATATATATATATATATATATATATATATATATATATATATATATATATATATATATGTATATATATATATATATATATATATATATATATATATATATTATTATTAAATATGACCGAAAAAGTAAGATTAATAATTCTAACACGAATTTTCTCAATCTTTCGTACATTACGCTTCACTGTTGGAGGTAAATCAAAAATCAATTCTCCAAAATTCATTTTTATTTCTAGTCTGACGCGACACGGGCGCTTTTCGTAAAACTTATTACATTTTCAAAGACTTTAGTTCACAAATACACAACTGATTAGAACTTACGTATCTCCGATTTTATATCTACATTTGAGTGAGGTGGGAGGGGTGATGTGGCATTAACACAAGACAGAACAAGAGGGGATATTAATAGGGTATTAAAAGTATCAACACAAGACAGAACACAAACAATGGGTATTGAATAGAAGTGTTTGTAGAAAGCCTATTGGTCCATATTTCTTGATGCTTCTATATTGGAGCGGAGTCTTGAGGTGGGTAGAATATAGTTGTGCAATAATTGGCTGTTGATTGCTGGTGTTGACTTCTTGATGTGTAGTGCCTCGCAAACGTCAAGCCGCCGGCTATCGCTGTATCTATCGATGATTTCTGTGTTGTTTACTAGGATTTCTCTGGCGATGGTTTGGTTGTGGGAAGAGATTATATGTTCCTTAATGGAGCCCTGTTGCTTATGCATCGTTAAACGCCTAGAAAGAGATGTTGTTGTCTTGCCTATATACTGGGTTTTTTGGAGCTTACAGTCCCCAAGTGGGCATTTGAAGGCATAGACGACGTTAGTCTCTTTTAAAGCGTTCTGTTTTGTGTCTGGAGAGTTTCTCATGAGAAGCCTGGCCGTTTTTCTGGTTTTATAGTAAATCGTCAGTTGTATCCTCTGATTTTTGTCTGTAGGGATAACGTTTCTATTAACAATATCTTTCAGGACCCTTTCCTCCGTTTTATGAGCTGTGGAAAAGAAGTTCCTGTAAAATAGTCTAATAGGGGGTATAGGTGTTGTGTTAGTTGTCTCTTCAGAGGTTGCATGGCTTTTCACTTTCCTTCTTATGATGTCTTCGATGAAACCATTGGAGAAGCCGTTATTGACTAGGACCTGCCTTACCCTACAGAGTTCTTCGTCGACTTGCTTCCATTCTGAGCTGTGGCTGAGAGCACGGTCGACATATGCGTTAACAACACTCCTCTTGTACCTGTCAGGGCAGTCGCTGTTGGCATTTAGGCACATTCCTATGTTTGTTTCCTTAGTGTAGACTGCAGTGTGGAAACCTCCGCCCTTTTCCATGACTGTTACATCTAGAAAGGGCAGCTTCCCATCCTTTTCCATCTCGTAAGTGAAACGCAGCACGGAACTCTGCTCAAATGCCTCCTTCAGCTCCTGCAGATGTCTGACATCAGGTACCTGTGTAAAAATGTCGTCAACATACCTGCAGTATATGGCCGGTTTCAAGTTCATGTCGACTAAGACTTTTTGCTCGATGGTACCCATGTAGAAGATCTGGCGAAAATGAACATCATACTCTCTGACCAAACTAAGTTCCAAAGGGTAACGAAGGACACTACAGCCGAATTAAAAGCAAAGGTCAACAAACTGATCGAAACTGTGAACGCCAAGAAATCCGGACTCCACCTGCCAAAGATCATTGGGGAATATAAACCTGGATATGCGTATGGAAATGTCAAGACGCACAAGCCTGGAAACCCACTTCGGCCAATCATTAGCCAGATACCCACACCCACGTATAGACTGGCGAAGCGACTCAACGGCCTGCTGACTCCTTATGTTCCTTGCGCCTTCAGCCTGAAGTCTCCAAAGGAATTTGTTGACTTACTGCGGGGCACACGGGCCACAGGGATAAGAGCCTCGTTGGACGTAGAATCGCTGTTTACCAACGTACCTGTGGACGAGACAATCGGAATGATAGCCGACAGAGTGTATCGTGATCCAGCCTGTACTCCTCTTGACATGCCAGAAAATATTCTGAGGAAACTACTCCAAGCTTGTACTAAAGAGGCACCCTTCTTGAGCCCGGATGGGCACATGTATAAGCAAGTAGATGGGGTCGCCATGGGTTCTCCCCTAGGTGTCCTGTTTGCAAACTTCTACATGGGTACCATCGAGCAAAAAGTCTTAGTCGACATGAACTTGAAACCGGCCATATACTGCAGGTATGTTGACGACATTTTTACACAGGTACCTGATGTCAGACATCTGCAGGAGCTGAAGGAGGCATTTGAGCAGAGTTCCGTGCTGTGTTTCACTTACGAGATGGAAAAGGATGGGAAGCTGCCCGTTCTAGATGTAACAGTCATGGAAAAGGGCGGAGGTTTCCACACTGCAGTCTACACTAAGGAAACAAACATAGGAATGTGCCTAAATGCCAACAGCGACTGCCCTGACAGGTACAAGAGGAGTGTTGTTAACGCATATGTCGACCGTGCTCTCAGCCACAGCTCAGAATGGAAGCAAGTCGACGAAGAACTCTGTAGGGTAAGGCAGGTCCTAGTCAATAACGGCTTCTCCAATGGTTTCTTCGAAGACATCATAAGAAGGAAAGTGAAAAGCCATGCAACCTCTGAAGAGACAACTAACACAACACCTATACCCCCTATTAGACTATTTTACAGGAACTTCTTTTCCACAGCTCATAAAACGGAGGAAAGGGTCCTGAAAGATATTGTTAATAGAAACGTTATCCCTACAGACAAAAATCAGAGGATACAACTGACGATTTACTATAAAACCAGAAAAACGGCCAGCCTTCTCATGAGAAACTCTCCAGACACAAAACAGAACGCTTTAAAAGAGACTAACGTCGTCTATGCCTTCAAATGCCCACTTGGGGACTGTAAGCTCCAAAAAACCCAGTATATAGGCAAGACAACAACATCTCTTTCTAGGCGTTTAACGATGCATAAGCAACAGGGCTCCATTAAGGAACATATAATCTCTTCCCACAACCAAACCATCGCCAGAGAAATCCTAGTAAACAACACAGAAATCATCGATAGATACAGCGATAGCAGGCGGCTTGACGTTTGCGAGGCACTACACATCAAGAAGTCAACACCAGCAATCAACAGCCAATTATTGCACAACTATATTCTACCCACCTCAAGACTCCGCTCCAATATAGAAGCATCAAGAAATATGGACCAATAGGCTTTCTACAAACACTTCTATTCAATACCCATTGTTTGTGTTCTGTCTTGTGTTGATACTTTTAATACCCTATTAATATCCCCTCTTGTTCTGTCTTGTGTTAATGCCACATCACCCCTCCCACCTCACTCAAATGTAGATATAAAATCGGAGATACGTAAGTTCTAATCAGTTGTGTATTTGTGAACTAAAGTCTTTGAAAATGTAATAAGTTTTACGAAACGCGCCCGTGTCGCGTCAGACTAGAAATAAAAATGAATTTTGGAGAATTGATTTTTGATTTACCTCCAACAGTGAAGCGTAATGTACGAAAGATTGAGAAAATTCGTGTTAGAATTATTAATCTTACTTTTTCGGTCATATTTAATAATATATATATATATATATATATATATATATATATATATATATATATATATATATATATATATATATATATATATATATATATATATACTTTGTGACGATAATCTCCTTCAAGAGAGATTGAGCCTGCTCTTCCCTCCTAAGTACGTCCCTATACAACTAATAACAACAATAACAACTAATATAGAAGATATATCCAACAAGTACAACACCAAGTTTTGCCCAGAGAGCAAACGTATTCAGCACCGGGACACCTGCTCCACCTCCGCCACTCAAACCAGCAAACTGCTTGTACGTCGCCTGCCTATCGCTGATTGGCTGGCGCCCGTCGCACGTGCTCCTCCACCCACCACACAAGCTGACGTCTGAGCCCCACGACCTGCAGTCATCAGAATATACCGTGCTCTCCAACACGTCTCATTGGTAGACTAAGCCTTGGCTTACGTGTACTAAGGGAGGTGGCAGCTTGAAGCCAATATTCCTGCACTAATATAATTTCCTTCCTATTACTCACTTGTCTTAACGTAACTTTTCATTTGCCAGTGATTATTCTTATTATTTTGTTTGATTTTATGTTACAATTTTTATGTCCAATTTTATTCATGTTTTGCTTTTCTAACGTAATTAAAATTTCATTGTTCAATTTACTTGTGTTTTGTGTGTCTTCCCATTACCTTACCACAGACGAAAGTTCCAGATTTTCTCTTTTTGTTTCTTTATGTGACGAGGCCCTACCCCTAGCTTTTGAAACAGCCGAACACCAACGCGTTACCGTCACACATATATATAATGTCTCTATACTGCTAGTATTTCTTAGTTTAGGCTAGTTCAACTTATCAGTGTAATACACGCTTGTGTGTGTATATGTGAGTGTATATACGCATGAATACCAAGTTCTAAAAATACAACACAACTGGTTCTCGACACGTTAGAAAGTATTCCACACCTCCAATGCCTCAGCTCAAAGTTTTTTTGTTGTATTTTTTTGTTGTATTTATATATTTTTGCCTTTGGGGCCTGTCTGAGTATGTTTTATAAGCATTCTCTGGCCCCTTGTTCGGCGGGTCTGGTTGGTTTAAGAGTCGTTAGAGATAAAGAGGCTTCGTTACAGGGTTCATAACACAGAGAGACAAGATGTTGACACTCCCACGGTGTGGTTGGTTAGGATTCCTTGCTCAGAACACCGTGGGAGGTACAGAGTGTCTTCCTCCTTGGGGCTAAGGGCACTCTCCCTTAGGCAACTGGGAGAGATGCAATGTCTCCCAGGCAATTCCCTGAGAGCAATAATCTAACACCTCCCTCAGGCCACCGTGGGAGAATGAACAACAAGAAGAACAGTGTATTCCCACCTTAACTCCCACCAGCTAATGTTTTCCCAAATACAACACTGTCTATCACAAGAAAAAAAAAATTGCTACTGAACCCATTACATTTTTGCAGCAATGCATCACTAATTCTTCAAAATCCATGTTTCGAAATCCAATTGCACATCAATTGTCCATTTGGAAGACTGATGTCTTTTATCACGTAAGAACGTCTACAGTTGCACATTAATCACGTGCATCAACTATAGCAAATCTCTTAGTTGATGAGTGAATGGAATACAGAAACTGTAATTACAATGCTGAATGTTTACTGTAATTATACAGTAATCTGTATGACAAACTATTCTCACTGTCAGGGAGTGAAGATGCCTACACACACACACTCACACACACACATACACACTATCAGGAGACTCCAGATGGTCTCACACACTATCAGAAGACTCCAGATACTCTCACACACTATCAGAAGACTCCAGATGGCCTCACACACTATCAGGAGACTCCAGATGGTCTCACACACTATCAGGAGACTCCAGATGGTCTCACACACTATCAGGAGACTCCAGATGGTCTCACACACTATCAGGAGACTCCAGATGGTCTCACACACTATCAGGAGACTCCAGATGGTCTCACACACTATCAGGAGACTCCAGATGGTCTCACACACTATCAGGAGACTCCAGATGGTCTCACACACTATCAGGAGACTCCAGATGGTCTCACACACTACCAGGAGACTCCAGATGGTCTCACACACTATCAGGAGACTCCAGATGGTCTCACACACTATCAGGAGACTCCAGATGGTCTCACACACTATCAGGAAAGTCCAGATGGTCTCACACACTATCAGGAGACTCCAGATGGTCTCACACACTATCAGGAGACTCCAGATGGTCTCACACACTATCAGGAGACTCCAGATGGTCTCACACACTATCAGGAGACTCCAGATGGTCTCACACACTATCAGGAGACTCCAGATGGTCTCACACACTATCAGGAGACTCCAGATGGTCTCACACACTATCAGGAGACTCCAGATGGTCTCACACACTATCAAGAAAGTCCAGATGGTCTCACACACTATCAGGAGACTCCAGATGGTCTCACACACTATCAAGAAAGTCCAGATGGTCTCACACACTATCAGGAGAGTCCGGAAGGTGACACACACACACTATCCTCATAGCGGTAGTGAAGATGGCCACAAACTTCATTGTCAATTATTAATTAATTTTTTTTAATATTTCCTGTTTCGCTGTTACTATTTACAACCAATGAAATACAAGATTATGGTAGCTAATAGTCAAATTGTACAATAACGAGACACTTGAAAAAGTTGTAACTTGAAATGAGTGCACTAAGTGCTTCGTCTTCCTTGCTATCAAGGGTCATATTTTTCTGTGTTTACCACTAGTGAAGATGATGAACAAATGGTGAACACAACGCATGTACGCCACCCTTGATGAACACCCCAAATAATGAACACCACAAATGATGAACACCACAAATGAACACCACAAATGATGAACACACGAAGAATAGCATCGCCCATATTGAACACACACACAATGAACAGTCACCCCCACGGGATGAACACCTTTCATGAACAATATCATTGCCTTGACGTGAGCCAAAACTAACTAACTCACTCAATCCCCCGAACGACCTAAACTGTGTTCATCAACCAATCCACGCAGCTCCCCACCACCCACGCGAACGGAGGAGATGAATCCGCATTCACTTCCAGACAACAACATTCTTAAAACCTTTCTCCCTTCTCTGACGATTTCTCAGAAACAATACAAGCAGACATAAGCCACTGTGAATGCTCTGAGCCAGTAAGAAGCCACCAAGCCAGCCACAATAGCCGCATTATAACAGGGGGAGCCCCCAAGAGTGGTTGGCTAGCCGGGGTTCATTTGTTTACAACGCCATACAGGGCTTGGGGTGCGGGGCACCGACAGATGGCAGCACCCCCGATGGGCATTTGTCTCTTGTCAGCTGTTAGGGATGAACTCGGGCTTGTTATTACCGGAAATTTTCGCCCAGTGTCGTCATACTCTGTCACCACTAACAGCTGAACAGCCCCTCCCACAACTCCTTGTTTGCCACTTGCGTTACTACTCTAATTTGCGAAACCTGTAGATCTTTCCTCAATCAAGGAGGCTTTGTATGCAGTTATTAAATATCTCATGAACTCCAAAGCACTACTAGGCTGTTTATAACGATAACAACCCTGGGTTGTGAAGCACTACGAGGCTGTTTATAACGATAACAACCCTGGCTTGTGAAGCACTACGAGGCTGTTTATAACGATAACAACCCTGGGTTGTGCAGTTTGCAACTCGAAATGCGTTTAATATAAACAAAAGCCGAGATAATTTGGGAAAGATGTACAGGTTTCGTTAGCATGAGGGCCTGACAGGTGAGTGGACAGCGGTCGTGATTCGTAGTCCTGAGGTTCCGGGTTCGATCCCCGGTGGAGGCGGAAACAAATGGGTAGAGTTTCTTTCACCCTGATGGACCTGTTCACCTAGCAGTCAATAGGTACCTGGGAGTTAGACAGCTGCTACAGGCTGCTTCCTAGGGGGTGTGTAAGAAGGAGGAGGCCTGGTGGAGGACCGGGCCGCGGGAACGCAAAGCAGCGAAATCATCTAGATAACCTCAAGATAATCTCAAGATAATCTCAAGATAACCTCAAGATAATCTCAAGATAACCTACGTAAATGCCTGATGAATCCTGAACCGTGTTACGCGGATCCGTTTTTCCCACACCTTGACTACTCCTAATGCTCTTATCATAGTTACTCTCACTCCTAATTAGTTACGTTACTCCTAATTACTCGTAATGATGACGCCTGTTAATTAGGCCTCCTCATTACATCACGTCAACAAACTTGCGTTTTCGTAATTTAAACAATTTAAATTGTTTTATTAGCACCTGAAAATGGCAGAAATACGTTAATTTAGGCAGTCTGCTTGATTGGCCACTCCGTCAAAAATCGAACTTTATAACGTAACTAGTTACACATACGAACCACAAAAGCAACCCCACCTAACGAGTCCGATGCATAGAAAACGTATTTATATGTGAGATGTCACTTTTTTATTTAATAGTAAACTGCATTTGCAACGTTGGTTGCTATAACCAAAAAAAAAAAAAAAAATGCCGTGGCCTATTTAATTTTGACAATAGGTTGGATAATTTATATTGGTCACCACCGAATAGTGCAACTATTCTGGGTGGTTCTAAATCAGGGGTTCTCAAACTGGTGGTTTTTGGATCAATGGCAGTCTGAAGGGTGTATATATATATTTATATATATTTACCTATATTTACCTTTAGACTCCTTTTGAAGATGTATTAATATACGAAAGTACTTAAGGAAATTCCTGTTTTAATTTTCCTCCGTGGTCTGACACTGTCACATTTTTAATCACGTGTTTATTTTCGTGATATACACACACATATTTACCTATGTTCTAATGTGGCTCTAGTTTGCACATGTTCCCAGACTGATCGAGAATTTAATGTGTACAACAGTACCAAAGGTGTTCTAAATGTAATAATGATTGGGATTGTTGGGTTAATCTTGCAAAGTTGACCGAGACTAGCATTGTCTATTCGGAATTTCTTCTAATGGGCACATGTTGCAAAGTTGCTGTGGTGTGCAACCGTTCCAAAGTGGTTCTTGTCACGTTTATCAACTCACACACTTCGGAATATATATATACACACGGCTAGCTAGAAGGCAGGGGACCAAGAGCTACACCTCACTTTCCCATTGTCACAAATAGGCAAGCATTAACAGGTAAGCACTAATAGGGGTGGGTGGGTAGGGAACTTTAACTCGAGGAACTCCTGGGAACTCGCCTGAGACACTCAAAGAAGGCATTGAGATACACTGGGAACCAGCCAGTCGCACTCAAGGAAAGGGGCTGACGCACTCGAGGGACACTCAAGACAAAGGGAAGTCCGCCCAAGACACGCACGATCCTCACTCTCTCAAGGGTTGTTAATACCTAGAGTGTCCCTGTAGGTGAAAAATAATATGCTTTGCAATATATTGGTTTCGCTAGCATTGTCTGGCGCCCCGGGCCAGGAGTGTGAGCTGGGGAAGAGGGCTGGGAAGAGGGCTGGGAATAGGGGTGGGAACGTGGGGAATAGGGAATGGGGCTTTTGGAACAAACGGGGAAATAGTAAACGAAAGCAGAGAGAGAGTAGTGGAAAAGAAACAGTCCTTTCAGGTTGACTGTGATGGAAAGTTTGAGCTCTGGTTGGTCCTTTTCCATTGCCGTTACTACTCCATATGCTGTAGGAAAGTGGTCTGTGTGCATTATTTTGAATTTTGGAAGATGTGCAGAGTCTGACGATGTCTGGTGTGTGACTGGTGGTGTCCTCTCCTGTCTCATACTGTCGTCATGTGGTTGGGAGGTGGACAGAGAAGTCTGACACTGGCTGGTGTGTGACTGGTGGTGTCCTCTCCTGTCTCATACTGTCGTCATGTGGTTGAGAGGTGGACAGAGAAGTCTGACACTGGCTTACTGGTGTAGCACTGGTGACAGCACTGACTGGTGCTGTCCTTTCTAAGTCCATTATGTCTGCTGTCTTGCTGGTAGAAGCACGTAGTGGAGCCTCGATAGCAGTTTTCTTCGGTGCCTGCTGCACCTCGGTCCACTGTCCCTCCTCGTCTGAAAGCTGCCTCCATTGCCTCTTTCTCTTTGACTTCCCCATGACGTCTCCATGAAGTGAGGAGCGATTCCTTGCCCTACCTAATGCCTGAGATACTTCCAGGCCTGAAGAAATTCATTCCCCTCCAATGGAGGTCGTAAAATGATTCTTCCAGGTGGAATCAGGGATAACTAACACCTAATTGAGCTGTTTGGTCAATCTTTCCCTGTTAGGCTAAATACACCTTCTAAGGTGCCCCCTTGTGGCGATGCCTGCAGGGTATCGCCTCGCCCTTCAGGGTAGGACTTGCTATCTGGTCACTGAGTGATATCTGGTCAGTGATACGGTCCTCACAAAAAAAAAGAAAAAACTCGGTCATGGGCGACGAGTATAATATGACAATCTGGGTCACCTGCATACTGGGTTGTGCAAAATACAAGTCAGCTGGGCAGCAGATAATCAACAACGTTGTTTTTCCATCATTTGTAGACGAAATCGGCCTTGTTTCCTTCCAAATAAGATATTCTCCGGGTCTTGAAGTACTGATGTGTTCTTCCTCACAAAACCGTAATGATTTGAGTTGATGGGTGCTTAGAATCTTAAGTTTTCCAGGGAACCAAACCACGTGTAACCAGCTAGCAATGGCGCCGGCAGCGATTCTGGTGGGGGCTGATTGTGTGGATGGTTATGAATGGTTGTTATGGTGGATGGCGAGCTGGTCGTTGTTGTGCCTCAGAGTCCCAATTGCATGGTTGGAGATGCAGGGGCCTCTCTTGGTGGGGCCAGCACTGCCTCAGGAACGCATATGCCGGTAAGGCCATTTGTGGCATACAGGGCTTAAATTTTAAATTTTGCCCCGAAAGCGAGTTTATTGAACAGTGTAACTCATGCTGTGAGTGGACACACCACCATAGTGACAGTATTGGGCAGCGCCACTCATCCTGTGAGTGGACACACCACCATAGTGACAGTATTGGGCAGCGTCAGTCATCCTGTGAGTGGACACACCGTCATAGTGACAGTATTGGGCAGCGCCACTCATCCTGTGAGTGGACACACCGCCATAGTGACAGTATTGGGCAGCGCCACTCATCCTGTGAGTGGACACACCGCCATAGTGACAGTATTGGGCAGCGCCACTCATCTTGTGAGTGGACACACCGCCATAGTGGCAGTATTGGGCAGCGTCACTAATCCTGTGAGTGGACACACCGCCATAGTGACAGTATTGGGCAGCGCCACTCATCCTGTGAGTGGACACACCGCCATAGTGACAGTATTGGGCAGCGTTACTGATCCTGTCACTTGTACCCAGACACAGCTGGAACTTGCTTAACTGTCTCTAGTGAGCAGCTTCTTAAACAAGAAGATTAACACTGTCCACCCTGAAAATCTTACGTTATCTTGCGGGTACAAAATTGAGGAATCTTTTAAGAACAGTATCTATATTTGACAAATGGTATTTTCCTAACTCAAACAATGTGGCATATTTCTAATGATTCTTAGACGTTTACATTCTCTCAGGTAGTGGTCAAGACGCTGTCCATCACTCTCTTCAACATCTCTGCTCAACTGTTGTTTCCATTCTGAATTTCCATGGATATTTATATCCAAGACGGATTCTTGCTATTACCGATTCTCTCCCACGGCCACCTCCTCTTATTCCATAATGATTGGGAGTGCCAATTGCAACCATGTTGTACCAGCGTACAGATTCACCGATTTGTTCTTCTGTCCTCCTTTTCTCAGTTACCCTGTCACGGTGATATTGCCTGATAATACCTCTAAATTTGTAGAAGAGTCTTGTGTATGAAGTATTCAATATCGTCTCCTTCAGCGGCTTTAGCAGCCAGCACATCTGCTTGTTCATTTCCACAGATTCCAACATGGGAGAGGACCCACAGAAATTTGACGACTCTTCCCTGGTTGGTAAGTACTATCACAGCTCTCTTGATTTCAGCGACTATTGCAAAATTTTCTGCCCGATTTTAACGAAGGCTTTGTAACGCTGCTTTTAAATCAGTGCAGATCCCTGCACCATTAGTGTTTCCCTGTGAGGTAGCTATCCATTTCCCGAGTCTCCCCTTGACACCCTTGCATGCAAGCTCGTCCAGGATCGCAATCTCCTGTGCTTTGCCGAGGGGAGCCTTCGAGGTCAACAAATACAGAATATTTATCTGTGTCATTAGCCAAGTAATTAATTATACAGTTTGCTGTGCTCCGTCCTTTGACAAACCCGTTGAACCTTTTCCCTCTCCCCTAGTCTACCTATTTTGTGCAACAGTCGGTTTAGGAAGATCCTTTCAAGCATCTTGCATGTGCATGACATGAGTCCGATAGGTCTGAAATTGCCGGGGTCATTGGGCTTTGGTATGGGAACAATTATTGCGTGTTTCCATTGTGTGGGCAACACTCCACATAGGAATGATTTGTTAAAACAGGTGGAGTAGTGGATTCCCAGACACTTCACACAGTGCATTGAGTATGTCGTAGGTGATGCCATCTTCACCAGATGCAGTACTTTTACCCTTTTTTATAGGCCCCCCTTCCTTAATTCCTGGGTTGTGATTGGTTCCCCATACTCGTCATCACTAGACTGTGATCTTGTTATCCTAATTCATCGGTTATTATATTGCAGGAGCTGTTCCCTGCTTATTTCACCAAGGAGGGAGGAGGAGGATGCTGCATCACTCCACTTTTGTATTACCTGGTTGATGGGGTTCTGGGAGTTCTTCTACTCCCCAAGCCCGGCCCGAGGCCAGGCTTGACTTGTGAGAGTTTGGTCCACCAGGCTGTTGCTTGGAGAGGCCCGCAGGCCCACATACCCACCACAGCCTGGTTGGTCCGGCACTCCTTGGAAGAAACAATCTAGTTTCCTCTTGAAGATGTCCACGGTTGTTCCGGCAATATTTCTTATGCTTGCTGGGAGGACGTTGAACAACCGCGGACCTCTGATGTTTATACAGTGTTCTCTGATTGTGCCTATGGCACCCCTGCTCTTCACTGGTTCTATTCTACATTTTCTTCCATATCGTTCACTCCAGTACGTTGTTATTTTACTGTGTAGATTTGGTACTTGGCCCTCCAGTATCTTCCAGGTGTATATTATTTGATATCTTTGTCTTCTTTCGAGTGAGTACATTTGGAGGGTTTTGAGATGATCTCAATAATTTAGGTGCTTTATCGCGTCTATGTGTGCCGTATATGTTCTCTGTATTCCCTCTAGTTCAGCAATCTCTCCTGCTCAGAAGGGGGAAGTGAGTACTGAGCAGTACTCAAGACGGGACAACACAAGTGACTTGAAGACTACAACCATTGTGATGGGATCCCTGGATTTAAAAGTTCTCGTAATCCATCCGATCATTTTTCAGGCTGACGCAATGTTTGCTTGGTTATGCTCCCTAAACGTTAGGTCATCAGACATTATTATTCCCAAATCCTTGATATGCTGCTTTCCTACTATGGGCACATTTGATTGTGTTTTGTACCCTGTATTATGTTTAAGGTCCTCATTTTTACCGTACCTGAGTACTTAGAATTTATCACTGATAAACATCATGTTATTTTCTGGATGCCCAGTCGAAAACTTTATTAATATCAGAATGAAGTTTTTCAATGTCTTCAGCTGAGGTAATTTTCATACTGATTTTTGTGTCAAATGCAAAGGATGATACGAAACTGTGACTTGTATTTTTGTCTATATCTGATATGAGAATAAGGAAAAGCAGCGGTGCAAGGACTGTACCCTGAGGTACAGAGCTTTTAACTGCACTTGGGCTAGATTTTATATGGTTGACTGTTACTCGCCGAGTCCTGTTTGACAAAACTGAGTATCCAGCGTCCTAATTTACCGGTTATTCCCATTGACTTCATTTTGTGTGCTATCACGCCATGGTCACATTTATCGAAAGCCTTTGTGAAGTCTGTGTATATCACATCTGCATTCTGTTTTTCTTCTAAGGCCTCAGTGACTTTGTCGTAGTGATCAAGTAGCTGTGAGAGGCACGATCTTCCCGCTCGAAATCCATGTTGGCCTGGTTTGTGAAGGTCATTGGTCTCCATGAAATTGGTGACCTGACTCCTAATCATTCTCATAATATTTTATAATGTGCGACGTTAGTGCAACTGGTCTATAATTTTTTGGCAATGCTTTGCTCCCTCCCTTGTGTAGAGGGGCTATGTCTGCTACTTTAAGTGCATCTGGTATCTCCCCCGTGTCCAAGCTCTTTCTCCACACTATACTGAGTGCCTGTGCTACCAGCACTTTGCATTTCGTTATAAATATTGAATTCCATGAATCTGGACCCAGGGCCGAGTGCATGGGCATGTTTTCAATTTCACTTTCAAAGTCTAGTACGCTCGTGTTGATAGTTATATTTACAGGGGTTTGAATATCCCGCATAAAGAAATTGTCTGGAACTTCCACCTTCATGTTGTTTATTGGAGCGCTAAACATGTCCTCATACTGCTTTTTTAGGATTTCACTAATTTCTTTGTCATCCTCCGTGTATGAACCTTCACTTGTACGAATAGGTCCAATACTGGCAGTGGCTTTTGCTTTTGATTTCGCATATGTGAAGAAGTATTTTGGATTTCTCTTTATTTCCTGAATTACTTTCTGTTCTAACAGCCTTTCTTCAGTTTGATATGAGTGTTTCAATTTCTGCTCAATTTCTTCAATCTCCCTATTTAAATTATTTCCTGCTTTGACGGGAAATTCGTGTCTGCATAAGCAGTTCCGATATTTTTTTCCCTTTTTTTTTTATAGTGTCGTCTGCATTCTCTTTCTACGTTGGATCTCTTTCTGGCTTTCCTCAAAGGAACATGTTTCAGACAGACTTGATACGGTTCCGAAGTCAGTTTTTCTATTCCTTCTGTAGGATTTGTATTACTTAGAACAGTTTCCCATGGAATGTTTGTAAGTTCCCTATTTATTTTCTCCCAGTCTATCCTTTTATTATTAAAACTGAATTTACTGAATAGCCCCTATTCAGGAATATTAATACCTCAGCCTTACCCTTGGGGTCTTTGTGAGCCGAAGGCCGAGTTCTGCCACCCCTTAGCTATCTGAATGTTTGCCCACACTTGTCTCGCAGATGTTTCTCTTCCAATGGAGCTAGTGAAGTCAAGCCATTGTCTTTCCCACTCTTCAATCTTCTCTTCCCTGGCTACTTGACACATAAGATTTAAACAGCCCTTGATTGCTTTCAGTGGGATGTCACCTTGAGGTTACCTTGAGGTGCTTCCGGGGCTTAGCGTCCCCGCGGCCCGGTCGTCGACCAGGCCTCCTGGTTGCTGGACTGATCAACCAGGCTGTTGGACGCGACTGCTCGCAGCCTGACGTATGAGTCACAGCCTGGTTGATCAGGTATCCTTTGGAGGTGCTTATCCAGTTCTCTCTTGAACACTGTGAGGGGATTGCCAGTTATGCCCCTTATGTGTAGTGGAAGCGTGTTGAACAGTCTCGGGCCTCTGATGTTGATAGAGTTCTCTCTCAGAGTACCTGTTGCACCTCCGCTTTTCAACGGGGGTATTCTGCACATCCTGCCATGTCTTCTGGTCTCATGTGATGTTATTTCTGTTTGCAGGTTTGGGACCAGCTCCTCTAATATTTTCCACGTGTAAATTATTATGTATCTCTCCCGCCTGCGCTCAAGGGAGTACAGATTTAGGCTCTTTAGTCGGTCCCAATAGTTTAGGTGTTTTACTGAGTGGATTCTAGCAGTAAAGGATCTCTGCACGCTCTCCAGGTCAGCAATTTCTCCAGCTTTGAAAGGGGCTGTCATTGTGCAGCAGTACTCCACTCTAGAGAGCACAAGCGTTTTGAAAAGTGTCATCATCGGTATAGCATCTCTAGTGTGAAAAGTTCTTGTTATCCAACCTGTCATTTTTCTTGCAGTTGTGACGGATACTTTATTGTGTTCTTTAAAGGTAAGGTCTTCCGACATGAGTACACCCAGATCCTTTACATTGCCTTTACGTTCTATGTTATGATTTGCCTGAGTTTTGTACGTGGTTTCCGTTTTTATACTTTCATTTTTTCCATAGCGCATGAGCTGGAACTTATCTTCGTTAAACACCATATTATTTTCTGTAGCCCATAGAAAGACCTGATCTACATCTGACTGGAGGTTCGCCGTGTCCTCTATGTTGCCTACTCTCATGAAGATCCTAGTGTCATCTGCAAAGAATGATACAGTGCTATAGGTTGTGTTCTTGTCTATGTCTGATATGAGGATGAGAAAAAGTACTGGAGCAAGCACAGTACCCTGGGGGACTGAGCTCTTCACGGTTGATGGGCTGGATTTTATTTTGTTGATTATTACACATTGGGTTCTGTTGGTCAGGAAATTGTAGATCCATCTGCCTATTTTTCCGGTAATTCCTTTTGAACGCATTTTATGTGCAATAACGCCATGGCCACATTTATCAAAAGCTTTTGCGAAATCTGTGTAAATTACATCAGTGTTTTGTTTGTCTTCCATGGCATCTAATGCCATATCATAGTGGTCCAGCAACTGCGACAGGCAAGAGCGCCCTGTTCTGAAACCATGTTGTCCGGGGTTATGGAGATGCTGTGATTCCATGTATTTTGTGATCTTACTTCTTAGCACTCTCTCAAAAAATTTTATAATGTGCGATGTTAGTGCTATCGGTCTGTAATTTTTTGCCTCTACCTTATTTCCTCCTTTATGAAGTGGTGCTATCTCTGCTGTTTTTAGTATATCAGGAATAACGCCAGTATCTAGGCTTTGTCTCCACAGAATGTGGAGGGCCTGCGATAATGGTTTTTTACAGTTCTTGATGAATATGGAGTTCCAAGAATCCGGGCCTGGTGCAGAGTGCATAGGCATACTGTTTATGGCTTTTTCAAAATCCAGTGGGGATAGGGTGACGTCTGATATATGATTTGATGTTGGTATCATATCCATGAAAAATTCATTTGGGTTATCAATCTTTAGTGCGTTTAATGGCTCACTGAAAACAGAGTCGTACTGCTTCCTCAGTAGCTCGCTCATTTCTTTATTGTCATCGGTGAAAGTTCCATCTCCCTTTTGCTGGGGCCCGATACTAGATGTGGTTTTTTATCTTGATTTTGCATAGGAGAAAAAATATTTCGGATTTCTCTCTATTTCACTGATGGCCTTTTCCTCTCTTTGCCTCTCCTGGGTTTTGTATGATTCTTGTAGCTTGCGTTCAATTGTTTCTATTTCTTTACCTAACCTTCTTCGCCGTTCTTGAGATAGGGTGCGACTCTCAAGTTGTTCCGCGATTCGTTTTCTTCGCCTATATAGGGAACGACGTTCCCGTTCCAATCTGCATCTCTTCCTCTTTTTTCTTAGGGGTATGCGGTTTGAACATATTTCTAGTGCTACTGAGCTTATTTTTTCCAGGCACTGGTTCAGGTTTGCATTTTCTAGCTGTTCTTCCCAGTTTATTTTTGTGGAGTCCTGGTTTATTTGCTCCCAGTTTATCTGTTTATTATTGAAGTTGAATTTGCTGAAATCTCCTCCACCGGGAATCTGGACTGGTTTTGAAGGTCTACTCCCCATGGTTGTCATAACTTCAATTAAGTTGTGATCTGAGTAACAGGTATTTGTAATCATTATGTTCCTGATCAATTCATCATTATTAGTGAAAATGAGGTTCAGCGTGTTCTACTTCCTAGTTGGTTCTACTATTTGCTGGTTTAAGGCAAACCTGTCACACAACCGTAGCAGGTCATTTGCATGTGCCTGTTCATTTAGGCTACTTCCTGGTATTCTTTCTGATATTACTGTATTAGCCAGGTGCTTCCATTTCAGGTGCCGTAGGTTGAAGTCCCCAAGCAGGATGATGTTCGGAGCTGGATTTGTGAGGTTTTCCAAGCAGTGTTCTATTTTCATTAGTTGGTCTTTAAACTGCTGAGGGTTTGCCTCCGGTGACTTATATACAAGGACAATAACTACATTTAGAATCTCTATTTTGATTATCAGCACTTCCGCCATATCATTTGAGGAGTTTAGCACCTCAGTACAGATGAGTGTGTCTTTGATGTAGAGGCTGACCCAACCCTGAAGCCGGTGTTTCCTATCACATCTGAAAAGATTGTACTCTGAGATCCATATTTCACCATCATGGTAGTCCTTTGTGTGGGTTTCTGTTAAGGCTGTAAACACTGCATTTGCCTCATGAAGGAGAAGGAGATGTCTCCGGTACTCTCTACTCATGTACTTTACATTTGCATTGAGCATATTTATGTAATCGTTCTCATACCATTTTATTTTCTTCTTCTGAGGGCTACTTCACCCCAAGTCGATGACAGAATTCTGAGACAGCTCTCAATTTGGTTATTAAAGTCATCAACAAATTTATCAAAGTCTTCTGGGATTTGGTATACATAGTGTTGAGTGTTCAAACAAGCGGTTGTCGGTCACGGCGATCCGTTATGCGAGGCGCATTAGGACGGGTGTGATGCCATTGTTTGGGGAGATGACAGGATGGGCCGGAGATAGTCGAGGCTGGGACGCTGGCTGAGCGATGGCCCCCAGAGTGCTGGTTGGGATGGTTGCAAGGAAAGGCCGCTACCTGGAAGGACCGAAGGACACGGAAGGCGTCTGGGCGGTTGGTGTGCGTACCTGTGGGGCTGGCGGTGACTGAGGCGTTGGCAGGGGAGGGCGAGTTTCGCCGAGGCTATCATCTGAGCGATTGCATCCTGTCTGCAAGGGCAGCGATATGAGATCGCGGTGTGGTCTCCCTTACAGAGAAGGCGGCATTTGGTGTCAGCCTTGCAGGTTGTGTAGTGGTGATCTTGAGCGCAAATGCTGCACTTGATGCTTTGTGTGCATGTGGCGGTAATGTACATGCTTAGCACTTGAAACATTGTCGTGAAGAGTAGAGTCGTTCCTTCTTTCCCTGGTCAGGTAGAATCTTGATGCCAAAGCACTTAATCCCTTGTGAGGTGACAAGGGCCGCTGATTTGATTGAGGCGAAAGCAAGTTTCATGGTCGGTCAGGGATCATTGGCTTCTTTCTTCAGGATAGCCAATTCGGTCGTCAGAACTGAAGGGTTTTTAGAGTCGATGGTGTCCAGTGATGGGATCGAACTGTCGTTTCAGTGAACCCAACACATTTAAGTCAGTTTGGTACTCTAGTTTTGCTTTATCAGGTATTTAATTCAAGGTATTCTAATGAGGATTCATCTGGCTTAGTCAGGTGTCTTACTTCCCCACCGGGTCCATCGTCAGGTGCCTTACGGACTGTTCATGCCCGTGCAACTTCTTGGGTGGCTTAAACTTTTATCATCGTCAGGTGCGACACACGTTACTTGGCTGGGGCCTGACTAAGTTCACGAATTAATATTTTGTGCTAAACATGTACCACTGCTATAATTCATCTATATTACCAAACACACATGTACACTATATGTACAGATATATACACACATGTTAAGACACAATGAAATAGAGATGCCTGTCTCTCGTCAATCAGTTCTGCTCACTTCAGAACCATTTGCTCTCTCTCTGCTGGATACTGGGCAGAGGCATGGCTCCTCTTAATGATGTCACTAGCTTCGTCGTGTCGTGAGTGCTAACCGCTTGATTTTCCACAGTGCAGGCCATGCAATCCATATTCGTCTGCATCTGCCTCGTTGCAAATACACCTATGAACAGTGTGGATAGGGGCAGCAAGGCAAAGAGCACTTGCAATACAGAGCTGCTGCAGATCAAGACGTGTGCCTGTTGCAGACTTAGGACCTGCCAAAAGGAAGTCCCCTGCATGGGGAGCCTGCACAGCTGTGAGGCGTGCACGATCACTGGGGGTTGTTGCTGCCTCCAGCAAAGCTGTGGCTTTGTCGTCACCAATGGGGCGATCCTAGCGTAATTGTTTTCTGGCTTTCAGCGGGGATGGTCTGAGTGCTGGGTCTGCCATAGTACCCCACTTTGTGTCACATTCCATATAGTGGGGGTCATGTGTCCCTACTCAGTGACCCAGGTTGTCAGATAGAATTTCCTTGACCAGGTCATCTGATGCTAAGAAGAAAGACAGGAAAGCTGGGACAGCCATTTGGGTGGCATTGCAGACACCCAGGCCGACGAGCCTGACAATAAGAGTTACTTGTTTCTGCTGACAGTCATTGAGGAAAAGGTTCACAACGTTTTCCAGCATGGTCTTCAGTATGAAGTCATACGCTTCAAGCTTTGGGCTGTCAGAAGATGGGGCACACCTCAGAAAGTATGTTAGCCTCGGAAGGGATGAGCATTTAGTGAGGAGATAAAAAGTATTGTGGGCATTGATGTCACCTATTCTGTCTTCCATCCTCCTGAGGTCTGATTTTCTTATGGAGGATCTTCTCAACGGTGTTAGACCAGAGGGAGGCTCCAAGGAGGGTGCTGTTCTCGGCCCTAATGACATGGGCTCCAGGCAAGACGGATCTTTTTCAAGCTATGATGTCTGGGTTGGAGACTACTTTACACTTGGAAGGGTTTAGGAAGAGACCCAGGTATACATATTGCTTCTTCATTTTTTTATGTCTTCCAAGAGGTGGTCACCTATGTGCCATAGTCCAAAAAAACAGATGTTGAAGACGAGGAGTCACAATAACGTGGCTGAAATATGTTGACCAGACCACACACTGGAATGTAAAGGGACGACGACTTTTCGGTCCGTCCTGGACCATTCTCAAGTCGATTGTGATGACTGATGAAGATTAAGCCACCCAAGAGGTGGCACGGGCATGAACAGCCCGTAAGTGGTACAATTTTTTTTTCTCAGTATTCTGAGGTTGCATTTAACCATCAAGCTGTTATCGCGGGGGAGGATACTGCTTCACAGTCTTTATGAGGGTGTCCAGCTGCTGGACACCTTTGTTGACCAGGAGAGTGGCTGTGTTGATGGCTTCAGGGTGGCCACTGCATGATTCAGGAACTCTTAAAGCTCTTCTAAGGTCATTGGTTGCTTCACATTCCAGAAGATAGTGAAGTAATGGCTTTTCTGTGACAGTTTGGCAGAAGATGTACTCTCTCTGTCGGGGTTCACCAATCTCCCAGTTGCGTCTGTAACCTAGACGTAGTCTATATAACCTAACTGCTATTTCCCTGTGGATTCCTTTTGGGATATTTAACCTTTCTAATTTGGTTACCTGAAGATACCATGTTGCAGATGGCGAACCTTCAGCTATTCTCTGGTGCAGGTAGGCTTTGTTGAGATGTGAGAGTTTTTTGGTGATGATGTTTTTTATGTTCTCTAGGCTGGGTTGAATTGTTTTATGTATCACTGGATGACGAGTTGCCAATTTAGCAATTTCATCAGCTTTTTCATTTAATGGGATTCCAATATGGGATGGGATCCAGTTTAAAGTTATGTTGAGTCCTTTGCCTTTAGCGACTGCTCCAAGATACAAAATGGTGGTAATTATTTCCACATTATCTTTCCACTGTTTTTGTCCTAGTATTTGAAGTGCAGCTTTTGAGTCTGTGTGTATGATTGCATTTTGAGTGTTTTGTGCAATCACATATGCGAATGCCTGTTGTATGGCAAACAGCTCAGTTTGGGTTGATGATACTAGTCCTCCCAGTCTCCAATATGCCTGTACGCTGGCCGTGCAAAGAGCAGCGCCATCACTCTCATATTCTGTGTCCACCGATCCGTCTGTGAAGATGTGGGTGGCACCTGCTACTGCTATGCTATACATTTGCTCGTCTATTATGCGCCTTAGGATTGTCGGATCATAGGCAGCCTTTTTCATTGGGAGACTTTCTATTACTATTTTGAAAGTAGGCTCTTCCCACGGCGCGGAAGGAGTGTAATTTGGGTGTGGATGATCACCCTCTCTATCAAGAATCATGTTTTTTAAATGTAGTCTGTTTAGGACATTACCTGCTCTTGCAGCCCAAGAGTTTCCATTGTTTTGGCCTAGTCCAACCACCAAGGCCTGCCGTAGTGGGATTGGATCAGAAGAAATAATTATCTTACTGACAATTGTAGCTGTCCTTTGTGATATTCTTTCTTGTAGAGAGGGCAAATCCGTCTCCAGTCTAAGTTTCAAGCCTGGTCCACATGCGGGCTCCCAGTGCCGCTCTCATAGCATTGTTTTGGGCAACTTCAAGCTTTTTCCACTGTTGGTGTGATAGATTTGCGAGTGCAGGTGCGGCATAATCGATCACTGATCTGACTGCCTGTACATAGTATGTGCGAAGGACTTGCAGATTGGCTCTTCCAGAAAGGGAGGTTAGCGACCTGAGAATTGCCGTCTGGGCCGCAGTTCGCTCTCTCAAGTAAGTGACCTCAGCATTAAAATTCATGTGTGTGTCCAGGATGATTCCTAGATACTGATAGGTGTCCACCCATTCAATTGGTTGACCCTGTACTGTGAGTTGGATGTTGGGCTTCGCTATTTTTATGGGCATGGCCTTTGACTTTGAGGGGTTGAGTTTGATCCCAATCTGTTTTGCCTCTTTACTGATGCAGTCTAAGCATTTGGGTGCAAGGCACGCTGCTTCCCTTCCTTTTATGATGATGACAAAGTCGTCCGCGTAGTTTAGCAGCCTGCAGTGATGTGGGAGTTTCAACCTCATTATTCTTTCCATTAAACAGTTGAAGAGAAGAGGGCTGAGAATACCTCCTTGCGGTGTACCATTTTCATGACTTTTGTACTCAGAGACTGTGCCATGAAGTTTTACTCTTGCTTCTCTGTTTATGAGACAGTTTTTGGTCCAGGAGAGCAGGTTGCCTCTGACCTCTTTGTCAATGAGGCAGCAGAGAATAGCTGGGGCGCTAGCCAGTTCAAAGGCTATTTCGAGGTCCAGGAATATCAGCATTCCTGGTCTGTCATTCAAGTGGGCTAACAGAGTTGTAATACATTCCACTGTGCCAACCCGTCTTCTATAGGCATACATATCATAGTGCAGTTTAGGCATTTTCCACTCCAGTCTGTTGAGTGCCATTCTGTCAGCCGTCTTGGCTGCACAGCTTTGGAGAGAGATGGGCCTGGGATTAGCTGGATCTTTGGGTTTTGGTATCGGCACTATGTCTGCTCTATTCCAAGCAGAAGGTCTAGTTTGAGAAGTCCAGGCTAAATTAATTAACCTTAGGTATGCAGCGTCTCCCTCTGGGCCGAGGTTTCTAATCATTTTATAGGTTATTTTGTCGGCTCCAGGGGATGTATCCTTGGAGTTTTTCTTAGCCCGATTGAGCTCATCCAGTGTGAAGGTGGCATTAGTGTCAGAGACTTCTTCACATGCTGTAAGGATTCTGTGCCACCTTTCTTCCTCTAGTCCGGTCTGTACTGCTAATACATCTGGTGGAAGTTGATTGCTGGCTGCTATCTCTGCAAACCTGGTTGCCAGTACTTCGGCTTCCTGTTGAGGATCCTTGGGGTGTGGAGCTTCAGGTGTTTTATTCCCTTTGGCTCGGTGAATTTGCTGCCACATCTCTCCGAGAGAGGTGTGTTCATTCAGGTGTGAACACCATTCCAGCCACTTTTGTTCTTTTATTTGTCTGGTCTCTCGATGTACATGTTCCTTGACCTCACAAAGTAAGATCCTGTTGCGGTCACTTGGCTGCTTTTTGTATAGCTTTCTTGTTCTATTGAGTCTATGGTTGAGTTCTTTGACACGTTCGCAATAGTACCAATGATCTTTATGGTGTCCGGTGGACTGTTTTTTCAGTGGGATTGAGTGGTTGGCTGCACTTTGAATCGCTTTGACAAATTCTTGTTCTGCCTGATTAATGTCTTCGGGAAGATCATAGTTTCTTTGCCACTCTGAAATGAGGTTTTGAAATCGGTCCCAGTTTGCTAAAGCAAAGTTCCAGGCATCAGATGGAGGCGGAGGTGGGGTGGGTAGGTCTAACTGAAGATCAATTTGGACCCCATAGTGGTTGCTTGTGAGTGTGGGCTCAACTGACCATGTTGCTGCATCTCTTAGGGAGGCTGAAACGAAGGTTAGGTCTAATCTGCCTCCTTGGATGTGGGTAGGTTCATTCTTGTTTAGGATTTGTATTTCTGGAAGCTGGTCCAGTAGATGTGTAATGTGTATGCCGGCTTCATTTGTTCTGTTCGAGCCCAGTGCCAATCGATGATGGGCATTAAAATCTCCACAAATGATTGTGTTTGTTGTTGTCGCGTGTCCAAATAACACAGAGATCCATTTCGGCATGTGGAGACCTGTACACATTAAACACTTCAAGTTTGTCGTGTCTTAGCTCAATGGTTACTCCCATTACCTCTGTCCCTGCTCCACAATCGGGTGGGCTGGTTATGGATTTGGAGATCAGGTCACATTTTACATAGATTGCACATCCCCTGGATTGCCCATTGATCCATGGAAGGAAGAAGCCTCGATAGCCTGAGATTTTAGGTTCTAATCCGGCTCGAAGCAAGCTCTCCTGTAGTATCAGGATGTCAATGCCCTTGGTTGCTGCTATGCATTGCAAGTGTTGCAATTTAGTGCGCAGTCCTTGCGCATTCCATTGTAGGATCTTTAGACCTCTAGGTTCTTGGAATTTGCTGATAATTCCGTGGTATCTATGGAGTCTGATGAACACGCCATAGAAGTTGCAATTGGTGTATAGGTTCTTAGTGGACCTGAAATTGACTCATCAATGTCGCTTTCCGATGAGCTGGACTCTATCTGTTTTTTATGGGGGTGTCTCCTGCCCTGCTGTCTTGACGGTGTGGATATTACATCTTCGAATTTCTTGAGCTTGTGCTCAATTGTCTTCCGAGTCTCTGTGGTTTGCTTGATTCCATGTGATGACAGCAGACTTTCGATCAACTCAGTGACTAAAGTTTTGAGCATTGGCCAGAGAGCGTCCAGTTCAGTGGGAGCACCATTTAATGCTGTGCAGGTTTGGGGCCTAGTAGCTTTTAGACCCTTCTCGGTGGTAACTTTGACACTGGAATTGCTACTCCTATTGGCCCCAGTGTGCTTGCTGGATGATATGGGAGGCCGACTGCTTTGAACATGATTCTTGTGTCCTCCATCTTTCTTTTTGTCCTGTACAGAGGACTTCTCACCCTTCACCATGGCCGATGGTGAAGGGCCGTGTGCCCCCTCTTCCTGAGTGGGTAGACCCCACGCGGTGTTAGTGGGCATGGGAGCTGGTATTCGTTTTGGTGGGGGTTTCGGCTCCGCTGTAGGAGTGGTGGAGTTCGTTTGAAGCCTTTTGAGCCTTTCAGGGCATTTCAAGTTCCAGGCATGATGTGCCTTTGAACAATTTGGGCATTTTGCCTGAACAGGGTGGTTTGCCTTGAGCTTATCAATACATGTTTTTGTGTCATGGGGCTGGCTGCAGACTCTGCACCTCACTGGGCGTTGGCAGCCATCTTTGTGATGCCCAAATCTCTGACATCTGAAGCATCTTAGGGGTTCTGGGGTGTAAGGCCTGTGTTGGAACACGCCCCAGATTCCAAGGTCAAGTTTTTCCGGGATCTGTTCTCTTACTGTGAGAAGGACTTGTCGAGTTTCCTGTTTTGTGGTTCGCACCACAAAACGTACGTACAGGTGTCATCTCTCTGCTGACACCACATAGTTCAGCTTTTCGAGATGGCCAAGGGCCATATGCAAGGGATAGTGGAGGACAATGACTTTACTTATTTTATCCTCTGGTTTCAGTTCCTCACATTTTGCGTAATTTTTTAGAATCGTAGCGGCCGACTCGTCTTTCGGCCTCAGAATGTATTCTCCTTTGAGATTAGGTTTCGCTCTGACCTGGAGCTGGGGGTACTCTTTTTCCAGGTCCACTACAGTAGCGTAGGAAGACTTACCTTCCGTGTGCTGCACTTTGAAGATTGGAAGCGTAGATCTAGTCTGAGGCGCTGGGAGAGCTGGAGAAGCTGGAGAGATTAATGGGCGATGGGTCGTCATGGAGTGGCTTGTCCTGTTAGCCTTATTCACGTGATGCCACTCGCCGTCACTTTCAGAACTTGTATCCAGTATCGATGGTCTTTTCCTACACTGAGCAGCATTGCTGGATCGATTATAATTCAATTGGAATGCCATGATGAAATTCATATGATCACTTGTGGAGTGGTCTAGTGAGTGAAGGTGATGCTCTGTGCTACTGGAGACAAAGTCAGCGTGCGATTGAGTGTAGAGTCGGACAAGGTTTAGGAAGAGACCCAGGTATACATATTGCTTCTTCATTTTTCTGATGTCTTCCAAGAGGTGGTCAGCTATGTGCCATCGTCCAAAAAACAGATGTTGAAGGCGAGGTGTCACAATAACGTTGCTGAAATATGTTGACCAGACCACACAATAGAAAGTGACGGGACGACGACTTTTCGGTCCGTCCTGGACCATTCTCAAGACGATTGTGATTGAAGAAGGCAATAAATAGGCAAAAGAGAGGTGAGAAGAAAATCTTAGGGGAAAAAAATGTTAGGTAACAAACGTGACCTAACATAAGCTTACTTTTCCATTTACATTACTTTCTATTTCCTTTTTCTTCTTTTTCTTTCCATTATTTTCTCTTACGATCTCTTGCTTATTCCAACTATTTCCCCCTTCTTATTCCTTTTATAATCCCTTTCTTATTGGGTGGTATATATAGGAGCTGCCTCGTATGGGCCAATGGGTCTTCTGCAGTTACCTTCGTTCTTATGTTCTTATTCTTACTATCTCCTTTATTACACCTTATCTTCCCTACCTTTGCCTTGCTTATCTTCCTCTAAGATTTTCTTCTCCTCGCCTCTCTTCTGGCTATTTTTTCCTTCTTCAATAATCACGACAGCCCCGCTCCTGTGCCAGGTAAGTCCACTACGGGTTCACCATAGCCCGTGCTGCTTGGAACCAGTTCCGAGTAGTTGAATCTATAACAACAATCATCACAATCGACTTGAGAATGGTCCAGGATGGACCGAAACGTCGTCGTCCCTTCACTTTCCAGTATATGGTCTGGTCAACAGATGTTGAACTCTCTGGATAAGCTTTCAGTAATTTATTTTATATCTAAACAGAAAAGAGGAGCTAGAGGATCACCAGTGGATGAGTGGGTCTGAAAATGATCTCGTCTGGTGGCGGTACTATGTTGTCGACTTGTTGGGCTCTGGGTGGGTACTTGCTTTGCAGGGCCCGTGCTGGGGCTGAGTTTTTAGCAGCAATTTTCCTGTCGCTGGTGAAGACTCGAATAGCACTTGCGGTATTTCCCTCTTCAATTTTCTTGGTGATTTGTGCTCTGATGTGTTGTTGATGTTACCATTTCTGTGATGGGTGTGTTGGTATCATTTGCTGGAGGAGGCAGACGAACTAGGTTATCCCTCCTTAGGAATTCATTTATCGCCCTAATGACCGAGGATGCAAGTGATTTGTCCCATCTTGGAGGAACGGTGCGGCATACATTGCCAAACAAAAGGACATTATGCCATGCTTGAATGGTTTCTGGAGCGTCATTGAACCTTTTCAAAAGATTAGAGAGACTTTTGCTGCTGCATTAGGGGGGAGGGTGCTTTTGGGATGTGTGGTAATGTTCTAGCAGACGTCGTTATGATCGCTTGAGTGAGGTTTTCAGATGAGATTAAGTTAATGGGAGTGTCTTCCCTAACTGTTAATGGCAGCTGGCCATTTATTCCCTTTGGAGGCTGGTGGCAACCTCAGCATCTTGTCTCATTGACGGTGTGTAAGGGAATGCCTTCGTTATAGCAGTGTTTTTGTTGCAAACTCGGCAACAACAACATATTATATATTACCATTTTTGGTAAACTCGAAGAAAACAAACGTTAAAAAATTTCCACTATAAGATAATTTGATCTTTTTCCTTTAAATATTGAGATTAAATTTCTTGAATTCAAGCAGGAAATTGTAAATTACCATGTTGCAAACCTTTTTAATTTACTTAAAGATGTAAGCGAACAAATCTTTGCGATTATCGATGCAAGTATTTTTCTTTCAATAGACGTTTAAGTTAACTGGTCAAGAGCTCGGTGCATTAAGTGATCAGTACCCCTTCTCGGAAATATGCCCAACATTTGCAATCTTCCAAGATTTCAATTCTCTTTTCAACTGCATTGATTGATTAGATATGCACGATAAGGCCTCACTGAACGTCCGTCTTCCAAAACCTTAATGATCCCGGAAAAATAATTTGTCCAGTTCTGGAGTCGTGTTGGGCACTAATTTTCCTGTGTTTGATAACTTGCTCCCTGGTAACGCTTGGTCAACTTGACTTCCTCACTACTTAAATAGATTTCTTCCACCGCAGGTAAAATATTTTCAAGATCTCTTTTTTGTAAATACAGTGACAAATAATTTACAATTCAATCTCCATTTGTCTTCATCAATCACTCGAGCTGTCGTTTCTCAATGATGTAATCTTCTCCCTCATCTTCATTTGATATACCTAGAAGGACCTATTAAAAATTTATTTGCCTATACGAGATTTTTTAATTATATTTTATTATTTATTGCTTTTTAAAGTTGATTATTGTTGTTTTTGTTCTAGATAGACTTACTAATAATCAATTCGTTTGTATACAGACCTGCCAGAAACGCTTTGTGTAATAGTGGCTTTAGGCATTGTATGTACTAGCTCTATCTATAAATTCATTAATATCTGTATCACCGCTTGTATGTATGTACTTTACCTATATAAACATTTGAATTTGAATTTTGAATTTGAATTTTGAATTTGAATTTTGAATTTGAATTTTGAATTTGAATTTACAGTAGTTAACGTCCTGAATCATAATTCCTGTTACTCTGACCCTTTTGCATGAGAATACTTTGTCTGTCTTTTGTATATGTATGTGTGTATATGAGTATGTTTTTATCATTATGGGACCGATGGTTGTAACTTATAATTACTGAATAGCATAATAAGCCAACAATGCGGCTAATTAGCACACCGCAAGATTTGATGGTTTGAATAATTTTCAAAATATTCAGACAAAGAAAAATATTATGTACACCTATTTAGACAATATTGATCCTCAGTTACAACGAGTCATTTGAACTACAAACTGTGTAGTTTGGAATTTGAACTACCTCACCCACCTTCTTGAAGTTATTTTGAGATGATTTTGGGGCTCAGCGACCCCGCGGCCCGGTCCTCGACCAGACCTATTTTCTTCCCCCCACCCCCCCTCCCTCTCAGGAAGCAGCTCGTAGCAGCTGTCTAACTCCCAGGTACCTATTTACTGCTAGCTGAACAGACGCATCAGGGGTGAAAGAAACTCTTCCCATTTGTTTCCGCCTCTACTGGGGTGTGGGAACCGACCTGTGAGATTTATATTTATTTAATTTATATGAATTTATATTTACGTTAATTTATATACTTCGATAGCAATTTGTATAATGATAAGTGGACTGTATTTCTGCAATAATCTCTTAATCTCACAAATCGATCCTCTACACATTAGGGGGGGTTTATATTACACATATGCAGCCAATCAAATTACAGTAATAGCTACATACATTGATGAGGTTCCTTCTCTTATAGTACAGCAGGTTAGTCCACCAGGTATAACTAGAGTGTAGACACCAAATTATCCTCTTTGAGGTAGCTTCTATCACCCAGTAACTGGTGCACATAATCTTGCATCCTCGTCTTGACCTGTCAAAAGTGCGCTAGCTGTGAAGCCAGAATCCTATATATGACAAGTATATCAGAGAAAACAGTACATGGAACATGAGGACCTGGCTTAATTACCTTTAGTTTGAGGCTTCCATGTGATCTAACCGGATAACCCTACCCAATGACATTAATGGCCACTAATGATAGATAATGGGTTTCGGATAGACACTTAACTTGAATTTGTAGACAGCGTGTTGATAATGGTACACTTTTAGTTTCCATAACACTACGTCCAAGTAAATTTAACAGGAGCCGAATTTGCTCCCGTGTGAGCCTCTGGTCTAGTATAACAACAATGGCTGCCCTCCTCCTCCACTCTGACGCCTGGCCTACTTTGTCCAGATTTCAGAAAGTGATAGAAGGGTCACATTTACTCTACTTTAATATTGATAATTAAGTTAATTTATATAAGATGTTTTTATGATGGTAAAGTCCAAAGACTAATGTATTTAAGAATAATTCCCAGCAAAATAGCTGGTGAATTATAATAGTATGTAGTGATGATATCCCGTTTTCTATAGACGGTAATTCCACTACAAGTTACGTTTTCTATGGTTAACTTGTTGGTAATACAGTTATTATCTGTATGATTATTACATGGTGTCGGATTTTCCGACATAATTCCCCAGGGGGCTGCTCACGGGTCGAAGTCCTAATTAGAACAGACGAACACCGATACTCCTCCATCGAATTATTACATTAATTTGATGTTAGTAGTTATTAATCACACATTTGTGCGTCTGTTCGTACAGGACGGATGTCCCGTACTAGAGTTGCAGGGGTTAGAAGTCTAATGCGATTTCACCTCCCTGTCAACTCTTGAAAGGCTAATATTCAAGCCTTATTACATATTATTTAACCCAGAAGACTGGATGTGATCAAGTACTACAGTCAAGTATGATTCAGGGACTGCAGTGAGATCAGTGACATTAGATATAACTTGAAGTTTCTTCAGGTAACTGGTCACTGATATATAAACACTGAGGCCCATGGAATACATCTTGATTAAATAATAAATGTATCAAATCAGTCATCAGATTTATTAGGGTTTAATTTAGTTAATTGATTCAGAAGATTGAATAGCTCATCATTAAAGTAAAGTATGGTTCTGAGACTGCAGTGGGATCAGTGACATTGGTCGCAGTGACTTGTAGCTGTTTAAGCTACTGTTCACAGATTTGCCACTGAGGCCTCATGAACTCAACTTCAGCTTTATATGATGATACTAACATCAACCTCTGTTGCTATAGTCAGCTGTAATCTCCTTAGTATAATGCTACTGGAGAAATATAATCAGCTGACAAATTTAGATTTCTACTGGTATTGTTTATCTGCAGGCATAGGTCTCCTCAGGCTTGATACTGGGCCTGAGAGTAATTTACCTCCTGCAGAGTTTAACATGGTTATACCCTGATATTTAGTAGGGCTACCGATGAATCGATGGCAATAGTCTGTCCCAACAAGGAGACCGAAGTCGGTGAGGTGATCAGACTTAATATTATCTGCCAATTTTATTCCTCTATTTCTCAGGAATTTGGCTGTTGCTCTCAGACCTTGAACTTGTAGGTCTACTGGTATTTTGTCCACCACAATGGCTTGTACTCGACAGACGTACCTGCCTAAGCGTACTGATGGTTGTACCACCTGGTAGACTTGAGGTCCTGCATCTGTTACAAACCCTGAGATGTTGAATGACATCTGGGCTACAGGCCTTAATTGTAATTCATCTGCCAGCTTTTTAGTGACATATGTTCTCTGGGACCCTTGGTCAAACAACCCACGGGTATGGACCTTGGCCCTCTTATTCAGGATGGTAATTTGGGCAGTAGGCAAAGTCGTATTACCTTTAGACTTTGCCGATTGGACACTGTTTGTTTGTTGCACCTTGCAGTACTGTACTGAGGTGGGAATGCTATCTTCCACCTTGGGGTTTGGAGACGTTGTTTTGGTGTCTCTGCACAATGCTGCATGGTGTTGACCTTTGTTACACCTATTACAGGTGTGTAATTGGGTATCACAGTCGTTGATGTTATGTTTCCTGAGGCACCTCGTGCAATGTTGCAAATCTTTGAGTCGCTCAACACGGGCGTCACTATCAGGAAAATTAGAGCAGTGGTACATTGAATGTTTCTCATTGCAGAACAAACATGTTCCATAGCTTCCAGTACCCTTTGGTGTCACGTTCTTGGGTGACACAGTAACTATAGGCTTGGAGGGTCCCACTGCATATACGCCCACACTGCCACTGTTCCACTTTGGTGTTGAATTATATTGTCTAGATTGATTTGGAGTACCTTTGGTACTCTGTGGTTTACTATTATTGGTTTCTGAGGGTTTACTTGGTGGTTTTAATTTGTCATGTGTTCGTAATTGATGAACTACTGACTTTAAACCTTCAGATATTTCATTCATGGATAAGATGCTTTTATTGTAATGAGCACTTATTTGTCTCAATATGTCCCTAGGTATTTTCTCCTGGACAATTATTTTCAAGACCCACTCAGCCCCGTTTGTATCTGCTGTCAGGCTGAGGGCATTGATCAATGATTCTACCTCCAGCTTGAAGACTTGGAGTGAATCAGCTGAAGCCTCCGGTGGGGGTAAATGCAACAGCTCATGAACTAAATGTGATGTTCTTACTTCTGGATCAGCATAATTATCCTTGAGGAGTTTTACTGCCAGATCATAGCCGTCATTAGTTAATCTCAGATGGGATACTACTGTTTTAGCCTCACCTGATAATTGGCCTTGCAAATAAGAGAATTTACTACTCTTTGGTAAAGATTGTTTTGAGTCTACAAGGTCAACGAATTTGTTCCAAAATTCGTCCCAATCTTCCTCATCTTTTCCTGAGAAAGTGGGTAAATTAATTGGAGGGAGTCGAGCTTCTGCTTGACTCGTATTAGATGCAACTGTTGTTGTTGTTGCTGTTGCCTTGTTCTGGGCAATTAATTTGACATAAGGCTGTAACGTGGCCTGAGTGTGATCTTCATAATTCGCAAGATCAACCATAATGTCGTCTATTTCTGTTTCTGATAAATTAGTGTTGGCAAGTTCAGCCACATATGTTGCTATTTGGCATTTGATTTGCTCAAATTTACCTGCAGCTGCTTGATAATAGCTTTCCAGGTCAGCATAATCAACTGTTGATTGTTGTGACAAATCTTCACATTTCTTGATCTGTCTTGTTAAGTGGCCTTTAAGACCTGCAAGGGTTCTTTTCATTCTCCCTGCATTATCCATACTGGCTAGTTGGTGAAGCCTTGTGGGGCTTGTATTTGGGCTGCTCATAATACTGAACAAGCACTGATGGTAGCCTAGGGTTAAATTCTGCACTCACTAGGCAATAATCCTACCTCTACTAGAGGTTAGCACTTAAAATTAATACACATTATATATATACAATCATACACACTAATGATTTGAGTGATAAACCAGTGTCACTGGAAGTACCTTTAGGTTAGCTCTTCTATATCACCCTAGGATGGTAGAGACACTAATTAATCACTCAAAGGTGTAATGATCATAAGTAATTTATTATATATACAACTCAACTCGAGTTGATAAAAATTACACCCAAAATAGGGTCTGGACCATTCATTAATGGTGTTAGGTTGTTCAATATAGTACAACTGACTATTGTAATAATGGGACTAGGATGAACAATAATAGTTCAACTAGTCAATGGTAATATCCTACCCTGTTGTGGGTTGGCAATTAGTAAATATTATACTGTGAACACTAGTGCAATATATATTAAATAATTCTCTATTTTGGAGAAATAATATACACAATTATTGTTAATAGCCTCTTAATTAGCCTCTATGAAACTTCTAATATTATCTAGAAGTATTAAATATTATTAGTGACCTCGCGAAATAAAGTCCACAAAATTCGTAGATAATCTCTCGCGAAATGTAACACCACGAAATCCGTGAACAATCTCGCGAAGACACAGTCACTAATTTGGCTGGATTCTATATTAGCGCTGTCATTTCACGAAATAACACGCCACCAAATATCTGTGGGTGTGCATGAAACCGCTGACGAAGCTGAACTGGGCTGAGGGAGGCTCCTGAGCTCCCTCGAGGCTACGCTGCCGTCTTGACTGCTGGCTTTGTTTAAATAACACTGCACTAGCATATTTAATGAATCCACTGGTTAACTGGTTCATCCGGTACTAAGATGACCAAATGTGGGTTCACAAGGATCAAATAATCCGTCATCCGGTTCGAAGATGACCAAATAATGTGGGAACCGACCTGTGAGATTTATATTTATTTAATTTATATGAATTTATATTTACGTTAATTTATATACTTCGATAGCAATTTGTATAATGATAAGTGGACTGTATTTCTGCAATAATCTCTTAATCTCACAAATCGATCCTCTACACATTAGGGGGGGTTTATATTACACATATGCAGCCAATCAAATTACAGTAATAGCTACATACATTGATGAGGTTCCTTCTCTTATAGTACAGCAGGTTAGTCCACCAGGTATAACTAGAGTGTAGACACCAAATTATCCTCTTTGAGGTAGCTTCTATCACCCAGTAACTGGTGCACATAATCTTGCATCCTCGTCTTGACCTGTCAAAAGTGCGCTAGCTGTGAAGCCAGAATCCTATATATGACAAGTATATCAGAGAAAACAGTACATGGAACATGAGGACCTGGCTTAATTACCTTTAGTTTGAGGCTTCCATGTGATCTAACCGGATAACCCTACCCAATGACATTAATGGCCACTAATGATAGATAATGGGTTTCGGATAGACACTTAACTTGAATTTGTAGACAGCGTGTTGATAATGGTACACTTTTAGTTTCCATAACACTACGTCCAAGTAAATTTAACAGGAGCCGAATTTGCTCCCGTGTGAGCCTCTGGTCTAGTATAACAACAATGGCTGCCCTCCTCCTCCACTCTGACGCCTGGCCTACTTTGTCCAGATTTCAGAAAGTGATAGAAGGGTCACATTTACTCTACTTTAATATTGATAATTAAGTTAATTTATATAAGATGTTTTTATGATGGTAAAGTCCAAAGACTAACGTATTTAAGAATAATTCCCAGCAAAATAGCTGGTGAATTATAATAGTATGTAGTGATGATATCCCGTTTTCTATAGACGGTAATTCCACTACAAGTTACGTTTTCTATGGTTAACTTGTTGGTAATACAGTTATTATCTGTATGATTATTACATGGTGTCGGATTTTCCGACATGGGGACTTGACCCGGAATCTCAGGACTACGAATCCGAAGAGCTGTCCACTCAGCTGCCCTGGATCAAACGAAAGGCAAGATAAACTTACCTTATCAATGCCATAATGGTGTCCTTTGAAGGCTTCTTAAACACCTACCTGTAATGACACAAAGACATATTATACAATTGCTCTGATGAAATAAGTGTTTACATTGCAGTCATCGTGCAACAAATCTCTCTTTTACAATCATAATGTGATTACATGACTGGTCACATTCAATTCCATATATCTGTGCATATATTGTAATGTCTGTAATTGTCCATGGTTTATGCCAGAAACGTAAACACACACAATATATATTATATATATATATATATATATATATATATATATATATATATATATATATATATATATATATATATATTATATATATATTTATATATATATATATATGTATATGTGTGTGTGTATGTATTGTGACGGTAACGCGTTGGTGTTCGGCTGTTTAAGGCTAGGGGTATGGCCTCGTCACATAGTTATAAAAAAAAATAGAAAAACTGGAACTTCGTCTGTGGTAAGGTAAGGAGAAGACACACAAAACACAAGTAAATTTTAACAATGAAATTTTAATTACGTTAAATAAATCAAAACATGAAAAAATGGACAAACAAATTTGTATAATAAAATCAATCAATCAAAATAATAAGAATAATTAAATGACACAATGAAAAGTTACGTTAAGACAAAATAACAAGAAGTGCAATACAAAAATAAAGGTAAGGTGCTGGAATATTGGCTTTAAGCTACCACCTCTCTCAGTACACGCTTACGTCTAGCCGGGAGGAGTGTTAACTGTGGAAGCACTGAATATTCTGAGGTCTGAGGTAGTGGCGACCCCAGACATCAAGTAGTATGGGGGGGGGGGCCGAGTGCAGTCGCAGCCAGACCGGCGACCAATCAGCGGAGCCGGTAGTAAGACAGGTAGTTTGGCGGTTTGAGTCTGAACAGGTGTCCCTGGCTGCATACGTTTTGCGCTCTGGCAAACCTTGCTGGTGTTGTTGTCGTTGTTGGACATTTCTTCCATAGTAGTTATATATATTTGTTGCGACGTATTTGTGGAGGGAAGAGCAGGCTCAATCTCTTGAAGGAGATTACCGTCACAGTATTTACTATTTGTATTTGCAGAATCGAGCTATAAGCTCTTGGAACCCAAATATATGTATGTACATGTATACATATGTATGAATGTATATGTATATGTATACATACGTGATATGTATGTGTATATGCATATGAATATATGTATATGTATGTATGTAGGTTGAACAGAAAAGGAGCGCAGGTGAGTGATACTTAAAGGAGACTTGTGTACCTTGTCGTGCAGGATGGGGCAGGACACCACAGCTTGCTAGGTCAGCCGAGGGCCACACTTAAGACCCCCCAACTCTCACAGTTGTATTTACACCTCTTAAACGTAAGAGGAGCAACGTTGAACGAACTGCAAGATCTCCCAGAGCAACAAACGATTGTCTTATTAGAGTCATGTACAGAAGTAGCAAGGTTCTCGGTGTTCCTCACGTATTCCTATACTCATCACGCGCTAAGAAATATCACACTAAGACGTTATAGCTTCCCGTCCCGGCTACAATGTGACCGACCACGTAGGGGAGTCCCCGCTCGCCTGTGGCTACACACCAATCGGTAACAACTTAGGAGCGATTGTTTAACTCGCGGCCCGTACACAGGTCGCAGCTCAACTAGTGCTGACGGCTCACTGAAGCAATCGAGGGTTCAGGATTTCTCGACTCGGGGGTTCGAATATAACCCGCTTCATAAACACCGAGTTACGGTGTGTAGCTTCGTGACAACCTGGTCTGGTCAATGAAGGTTAAATGCTCGTTTATCTGGCGACTGAAATTCGTTGTTGACGAATGGAAAATGGTTCCATTTACGAATGGAAAATGGAATGCTTCGCTGCCGAGTTCTGTTCGAATTGCAACTTTGTAAATGCTTCATCACACGAGCTGTGAATGCGGCTATTTGCTAACGGAACTTAACACCTAAACCGGACTTACGCTTAAACAGGCCCAATGTGTTAATATATAATAATGGTAATTTATATTTAGGAAAATACATGTTTTTAATACTTATTACATATTAACACGTGAATGTGTCAATCATCCAGCGGTTGACCATAGAGACAAATGAACCAATTTTAACATGATGTTTATTCAAAATAGGAATTGTCTCAAATATAAATTAATATTATTATATTAACATGTTGTGCATATTTAGGCATAGGTTAGGTGTTTAGGTTCTGTTGGCGATTATTTGTATTTGTAGTACATGGTTGAAGCATTTACAGCATTGTGGTTCGAACACAAGTCGTCTGCGAAGCCTATGTTCTAGAAGTGTTCGGACGTCAACAGTTGTGAGTCGTGTGTAAACTGTTTTTCATTCATAAACAGGGGGGGTTGGCGGGTGGGTTGAATGGACTTTGGCTTTTGTTTATAAGGACTGACTGCATATATAGCCAAGTCTCCTTATAATGTACAATGCCTATGTATAGCTATGCAGTATGCATTCCTACCGCTATGTATTCCTCTTCCACATACAATACTTTGCCGTCCATGTATATTCCTTGAATTATTTTATATATCTATATATATATATATATATATATATATATATATATATATATATATATATATATATATATATATATATATATATATATATATATATATATAACTTTTTAGACACTCAACCCACCAGGGGACTCGAACACTGGCCAACAAGGTGGCAGTTGCATGCTGTATCCACTACGCTATACTTCAAAGCCATAAGAGAGGTAGGAATTCTGTGCATTAAGCATTTGGCACTGAGTTTTCCCATATAACAGGAACCGATGAAAGAGCATCCGAGGTCCCACACTATCTCATCGCCTGGGAGAGGATTGGAATTCTGGTTGGTTAAATACCCCAGAATTCCTACCTCTCTTATGGCTTTGAAGTATAGCGTAGTGGATACAGCATGCAACTGCCACCTTGTTGGCCAGTGTTCGAGTCCCCTGGTGGGTTGAGTGTCTAAAAAGTTATAAACTTCAGCTACTGGAATAGGGTAGTCTGTGCATTAAGCATTTGGCACTGAGTTTTATATATATATATATATATATATATATATATATATATATATATATATATATATATATATATATATATATATATATAAATATATATATATATATATATATATATATATATATATATATCTATAAGATATATATATATATATATATATATATATATATATATATATATATATATATATATATATAGATATCGTTCGCATTCAGCCCCTTTCTCCGAGTTACTGTGTAGCCAGATTAGTTAAAATAGTCATTTTCTCCAATTTGCCTGATTAGTTGATCGAGTGTCTTGATTTGTGTTGCCTGATCACTAATCCCTGCCCCTTCAATTGTCTTGCCTGATCACTAATCCCTGCCCCTTCAATTGTCTTGCCTGATCACTAATCCCTGCCCCTTCAATTGTCTTGCCTGATCACTAATCCCTGCCCCTTCAATTTTGTCGCTTGATCACTAAACGCTGCCCCCCTTCTTTTGCATAGCCTATTGTCCACTTCACCCAACACGGCTCCTCGCCCGCTTCAACAGCCCTTACACAACAGCCCTGCATCTCAGCAGCCCTCCAGGGGCGTAGAAGTGCCAGCTGAGGGCTTCAGGGGCCCAGGGACCGACAAGGGGAAACTCCTGCTCAATTTGTTTAACTTGGACGAGAGTTTTAGAAAAATGTTAGGAAGGGAGAGGTGGGCAGAGAGAAGGAGAGGAGGAGGGGAAAGGAGAAATTGAAGAGAAGTGGAAAGAGGCTGAGGAGAAGAGGGTGAGAGGAGGAGAAGAAGAGGGGAGATGGGAGTATGGGGGATACTAGTAAGGCAAAGTGAGGCTTTGGTGAAAAGGGAAGTGAAACAATGGGGTGGAAATAGAACAAGAGGGACAAGGAGATAATGGAGAAGAGTAAGGAATGAAGTGCAAAAGAAGGAAGGAGGGGTATAGATCAGAGGGGGGGAAAGAGAGGGGAAGCCAAGGTAGGAAGAGAAGAAAGGGTTGAGCTGGATAGGGCGGACGGTGCCTATTCAAAAAACTGAAGATTCAAAATTAAAAACAAAATTACATTTGATATTTTTAGTTAGGCTATAGCACACACACACACACACACACACACACACACACACACACACACACACACACACACACACACACACACACACACACACTCTATCAGGGGGGCCCTGAAAGCTGAGTGGACAGCGCTCTGGACTCATAATCCTAGGGTCCGGATTCGATCCCCAATAATGGCAGAAACAAAATGGGCAGAGTTTCTTTCACCCTGATGTTACCTAGCAGTAAATAGGTACCTGGGAGTTAGACAGCTGTTACGGGCTGTATGTGTATGTGTGTGTGTGTACTCACCTATATGTACTCACCTATATGTGCTTGCAGGATCGAGCATTGACTCTTGGATCCCGCCTTTCTAGCTATCGGTTGTTTACAGCAATGACTCCTGTCCCATTTCCCTATCATACCTAGTTTTAAAAGTATGAATAGTATTTGCTTCCACAACCTGTTCCCCAAGTGCATTCCATTTTTCCACTACTCTCACGCTAAAAGAAAACTTCCTAACATCTCTGTGACTCATCTGAGTTTCCAGTTTCCACCCATGTCCCCTCGTTCTGTTATTATTACGTGTGAACATTTCATCTATTTCCACTTCGTCAATTCCCCTGAGTATTTTATATGTCCCTATCATATCTCCTCTCTCCCTTCTTTTCTCTAGTGTCGTTAGGTTCAGTTCCTTCAGCCGCTCTTCATATCCCATCCCTCGTAACTCTGGGACAAGCCTCGTCGCAAACCTCTGAACCTTCTCCAGTTTCTTTGTGTTTCTTCAGGTGGGGCCTCCATGATGGCGCGGCATACTCTAAGACGGGTCTCACGTAGGCAGTGTAAAGCGCCCTAAAAGCTTCCTCATTTAGGTTTCTGAATGAAGTTCTAATTTTCGCCAGTGTAGAGTACGCTGCTGTCGTTATCCTATTTATATGTGCCTCAGGAGTTAGATTAGGTGTCACATCCACTCCCAGGTCTCTTTCTCGAATCGTTACAGGTAGGCTGTTCCCCTTCATTGTGTACTGTCCCTTTGGTCTCCTGTCACCTGATCCCATTTCCATAACTTTACATTTACTGGTGTTAAACTCCAGTAGCCATTTCCCTGACCATCTCTGCAGCCTGTTTAAGTCCTCTTGGAGGATCCTACAATCCTCGTCTGTCACAACTCTTCTCATTAATTTTGCGTCATCTGCAAACATTGACATGTATGATTCCACTCCTGTAAACATATCATTTACGTAAATTAGAAAGAGGATTGGTCCCAGCACCGATCCTTGAGGTACTCCACTTGTTACTGTTCGCCAGTCCGACTTTTCGCCCCTTACCATTACCCTCTGGCTCCTTCCTGTTAGGTAGTTCTTCACCCATACTAGGGCCTTTCCGCTTACTCCTGCCTGCCTCTCAAGTTTGTATAGCAGTCTCATGTGCGGTACCGTATCAAAGGCCTTTTGGCAGTCAAGAAATATGCAGTCTGCCCAGCCTTCTCTGTCCTGCCTTATCCTTGTTACTTTATCATAGAATTCTAAAAGGTTTGTTAGGCATGATTTCCCTGTCCAGAACCCATGTTGGTGCTTGTTTACAAACCCAATGCTCTCCAGGTGCTCAACAAGTCTTAGCCTAATTATTCTTTCAAGTATTTTGCAGGGGATGCTTGTCAGTGATACGGGTCTGTAGTTAAGTGCCTCCTCCCTATCACCTTTTTTGAAAATCGGTACGATATTTGCCTCCTTCCAGCAACTGGGCAAATCTCCCGACATAAGTGACTCATTAAAGATCATTGCCAGAGGCACGCTGAGAGCCTGCGCTGCCTCTTTAAGTATCCACGGTGATACTTTGTCTGGTCCAACAGCTTTATTTGCATCCAGTGTTGTCAACTGTTTCATTACATCCTCTGCTGTCACCTCTATATCTGATAGTCTTTCATCTTGGGTAATCTCTTCTAACAATGGGAGCTGCTCAGGCTCGGTTGTGAACACTCCATGGAATTTTGCATTCAGTACCTCGCAGATTTCCTTGTCGCTTTCTGTATATGCCCCTTCTGTTTTCCTCAGTCTTGTCACTTGGTCATTTACCGACATCTTCCTTCTTATATGGCTATGTAGTAATTTTGGTTGCTTTTTCGCTTTGACTGCAATATCATTCTCATAATTTCTTTCCGACACTCGTCTTATGTTAATGTAATCATTCCTAGCTCTGTTACATCTAATCCTGTTGTCCTCTGTCCTTTGTCTTCTGTACTTCCTCCACTCCCTCCTGCTTCTCACCTTTGCTTCCTGACACTGTCTATTAAACCATGGGTTATTATATTCCCTCCTGCTTTTTTCCTTTATTGTTGGAATAAATCTATCTTCAGCCTCCTTGCATTTCAATATGACTTGGTTCATCATACCTTGCACTGTTTTTCCTCTAAGTTCTTCCTCCCACTGCACTTCTCCCAGGTAGTCCCTTATCCTTCTGTAGTCCCCTTTTCTGTAATCAAGTCTCCTTTCCCGGACCTCTTGTCCTTTGGTCACAATTTTAAGCTCCATCATGTAGTCAAAGACTAGGACACAATGGTCACTAGCTCCTAGTGGTATTTCATGTTCCAACTGCTCGATGTCTTCTACATTCTGAGTGATAATGAGATCTAATAGGCTGGGCGTATCCCCTCCTCTTTCCCTAGTATCTTCTTTCACATGCTGTGTTAGTGTGTGTGTGTGTGTGTGTGTGTGTGTGTGTATGTGTGTGTGTGTGAGTGAATGTGTGTGTGAAAAATATATAGTAAATAACGATAAAGAAAAAAAAACAGATCAGGATTCTTCACATTAAATAAACAATGGTTAGAAAGGCGGGGTCCAAGAGCTATCACCTCGATTCTGCACGCACAAACGGTAAACATTAATAGTCAAACACGCACGCATTCAAGCCCACAGAACAGATACACTCTCTCTCTCTCTCTCTCTCTCTCTCTCTCTCTCTCTCTCTCTCTCTCTCTCTCTCTCTCTCTCTCTGACAATAAATCTCTCCTCCCTTTCGCTTCCTCTGGACACTAATCCCCAGAGTTATCCCCACCGCCTGCAGAATATCAATTGAATCCTCCTCAAACATTTGGAGCGAGAAAACTGGTCTTTGAAACCCCTAGCACCAATTGGGGTGTGTAATCCATATGAATATTGACTCTCACGGTTCGAACCCCAGCTCGAAACAAAAGGCGAATGAAATGTGGCCCCATCCAACTTCTCCAGTTAGTATCGTAGAGTGAAATGGAGATTAGAAAAGAGGGTGAAAGGGGGGTTTATAGGGAGGGAGGAGAAGGGAGAGTAAGAGAAGGGCAGAGAGAGAGAGAGGCAAACGTATGGTGGCGTTGCTAGCCCAATCGTCTCTGACGCCCGTTCGGGGTAAATTTGCATGGAAGGGTAATATTGTATCAGTATTTGGCAAGAGATTCTCTATCTACATATGAGAGAGAGACGGTGAGGGGGCGGGACAGGGAGGGAGATGGGTTATGGAATGGGTGACTAAACAGGGGAGACGTAGGAATGGGGGAGTAATTGTTTTGGGGGAGTGATTGTTTTGGGGAGAGATTGTTTTGTGAGGGAGTTAGGTGACTGGTGGAGTTGTAAAAAGTGGAATATGGGCTCAAATCTCATGAATCTCTTGGTGGGAAACTTGTACAGATTCCATCAAAGGGTGAAAACAACAAATGAGGAAAAAAGGGACAGAAGGATGAAGCATAATATTAAAGAAGGGGAATAGGTAATAAAAGAAAAGGTGGGAAAAGGAAGGAGATGCAAGTGGACTGGTTGATTTAACAACGGATGGACAGAACTTAGTGGATTCAGTCAATTGTAAACAATGACTAATTATTCTACTTTCCCTATTCTCAACCATGATAAGTTCAATGAATAAAACAACCAGCGAGTGGAATAGGGTGGAATAGGGGTGATCCAACAGCAAATGCTCAATCCTATAAACCCAAATAGGTGAGAACACCCCAATTATATATAAAACTAAAGCCACGAGTTGGGACTTAACAGCAAACTGTCGCTTCCCCCTGTAAACAATGTTGAATGAAAACATCTAGGTAAGCACACCGATATTTTACACATCTGTAAATGTATTCATGCAAGAATTCACACAAAATAAACATGTAAACAAAATAATACCGCTAGTAAAATTCCAGAATTAAAAATGCCGCTTGTAACTCTTGACAGCGGTTTGAAATTTACCTAAAAGCATTAAAGTTGCGAAGCATTAAAAAAGCTGGGCCCCTTTTTGTCTCTCTCTCTCTTCATTCTCGGAGTTGCAGTATAAATGTTGAAAGCAAAAGCGCGGCAACTGGGTGCCAGTTATGGCTAGGAGGTGCTGTTGGCTAGGACACATGTCTAGGAACGTTGGCTAGGCCATATGGCTAAGAGGGAGTAGGCTAAGACATATAATTAGAAATATTACCTAAGATCCTCTGCATGAGGTTACCTAGCAGTAAAATAGGTACCTGGGTGTTAGTCAGCTGTCACGGGCTGCTTCCTGGGGGTGGAGGCCTGGTCGAGGACCGGACCGCGGGGACACTAAAAAGCCCCGAAATCATCTCAAGATAACCTCAAGATATGAGGTGGTGTAGCTAAGACTAGTGGCTCAAAATCGTGGCTAGGTGTCGTGGCAAGAGATGCTAGCCTTAACTATTGCTTGGACTAGTGGCTAGGTGTTCTGGCCTTCCCTTAAGGCCAGAAACTCGTGGATAGATTAAAACTGAATAACGATTTCTTCAAGAGCAACAAACATACATGAAATCAGTCAGAAGGAAATAAGATTAATGAATACACACAAAACTAGTGAAAAACACTAATGGATAAAGGGGACAAAAGAAACCTAATAATATGGAGAGAGAGAGAGAGAGGGAGGAAAAGGAAATAAAATATGGAGGAATAAATGATTAAAAACATGTTCCAAGAGGATGTTTTTAAGTGGAAATGTTATATTTTGAGTTCTAAAGATAAATAGCAGAGAGAGAGAGAGAGAGAGAGAGATAGAGAGAGTCAAGGTTCTTTCCTTAAATCTCTCTCTCTCTCTCTCTCTCTCTCTCTCTCTCTCTCTCTCTCTCTCTCTCTCTCTCTCTCTCTCTCTCTCTCTCTCTCTCTCTCTGTCTCTCTCTCTCTCTCTCTCTGTCTCTCTCTCTCTGTCTCTCTGTCTCTCTGTCTCTCTCTCTCTGTCTCTCTCTCTCTCTCTCTCTCTCTCTCTCTCTCTCTCTCTCTCTCTCTCTCTGTCTCTCTGTCTCTCTCTCTCTCTCTCTCTGTCTCTCTCTCTCTCTCTCTCTCTCTCTCTCTCTCTCTCTCTCTCTCTCTCTCTCTCTCTCTCTCTCTCTCTCTCTCTCTCTCTCTCTCTCTCATCCAAGTACATTTACTGGAGTTCCCTTCCTTGAATATTCCACGTACCAGCTGTAACTAGAGAATCGTGAGCCCAAATGGGTGCTGTCGTTGCTGCTCTGTTCTTGCTATTTTTGCTGCTCCTCTGTTGTTCGCGTTGTCGCTCCTGTTACTGCTCCTGTTGCTGCTGTTACTGGTACTTAAATCTTCTAATCGGCAAAGATACCATCAAATTGAGGGAGGAGCAAGGAAGGAGAGGGAGTGAAGGACGTAAGGATCAAGCAAAAGAGAGAAGGAGAGAGGAAGTGGAATAGGTATTACAATAGGAAGGAAGGGAAGGAGATGGAAGGGGAGAGGGGGGGGGGGTTAGCAATGTATGGATGGAATATATAGAGGTTTGAGTCAACTGTAAATGACTTTGCTGCTGTTGATGCTCCGTGAGTGACATCATACAACACCCTATATACGCACAGATACGTAGCACCCAAATACAACCCACAAATACAACACATACAGCTACAACACACAACCCAAATACAATTCCCCTACAAACATGGAGTTTTACAAATTTCTAAGTATTCAGACCATAACTTTCCTGAATTATACGCAAATTATTTGATTAGTTATTGACTGATTGGCCATTAATTAATTGTTTAATAACTGACTGATCGCCCAATAATTAAAGGACTAAATGGCCATTGGTAAATAGATAGATTGGGGCAGTGATTGTTTAACCATTAATTTATTTGATTCATTAACTATTGATTGGGTTTGAGGATTAATTGACTCGGGTACATGTTAAATATGTTAATGAATTTCGATACCTTTCGTTAGTAGATGTTAATCACCTTCTATTAAACCCATACAGTACCGAAATCTACTCAGTTACTACATCTACTACTAAATCTACTCTACTACGGTTCATCCTGTACTCAATTCCACTCAACACGTCAAAAATTATCATAATTGACGTAATTCCACCCATCAAACGCAACCACAATTTTTTTATAGTCATTTATACGTTATTTATGCCTTTCACCGACGTACAATAACAAGGTAATTGCATCGTTCCGTCGTCCGAATAACGACGTTGAATTTTTTTTTTCGTGGATGCGTCAATTTCGTGGCGATTTTAGTGTCATTAAATCACCTGGATTTCGACGCTGTGGTCGATAGGATTAAAATCACGCCGAATTATATAGATGCGTTCACTTCTACAATTGCAATTACCTTGATGCGATTACCTTGACACACCGGTAATGGTGTGTAATTACCTTCCAAGGTAATTGCACCGTCCAAGGTGCAATTACCTTGACACACCGCCATAGTGACAGTATTGGGCAGCGTCACTCATCTTGTGAGTGGACACACCGCCATAGTGACAGTATTGGGCAGCGCCACTCATCCTGTGAGTGGACACACCGCCATAGTGACAGTATTGGGCAGCGCCACTCATCTTGTGAGTGGACACACCACCATAGTGACAGTATTGGGCAGCGCCACTCATCCAGTGAGTGGACACACCGCCATAGGGACAGTATTGGGCCGCGCCACTCATCCTGTGAGTGGACACACCGCCATAGTGACAGTATTGGGCAGCACCACTCATCCTGTGAGTGGACACACCGCCATAGTGACAGTATTGGGCAGCGTCACTCATCTTGTGAGTGGACACACCACCATAGTGGCAGTATTGGGCAGCGCCACACATCCTGTGAGTGGACACACCGCCATAGTGACAGTATTGGGCAGCGCCACTCATCCTGTGAGTGGACACACCACCATAGGGACAGTATTGGGCAGCGCCACTCATCCTGTGAGTGGACACACCGCCATAGTGACAGTATTGGGCAGCGCCACTCATCCTGTGAGTGGACACACCGCCATAGTGACAGTATTGGGCAGCGCCACTCATCCTGTGAGTGGACACACCGCCATAGGGACAGTATTGGGCAGCGCCACTCATCCTGTGAGTGGACACACCGCCATAGTGACAGTATTGGGCAGCGCCACTCATCCTGTGAGTGGACACACCGCCATAGGGACAGTATTGGGCAGCGTCACTCATCCCGCGTATTCATATACGTGCAAAACAACCGAGTTTCTTACGGAGTGGCAAATCGAGTGAACCACTTATACGCATCATCACTTGTGGTTTATTCTTATGTTAAATATGGATTTTTTTTCCTAACATCACGCAGAATTTTGTTTTCTAGTATCACCAAGCTAGCACCTCTTGACACACACTATGTGATCTTTCATATAGTCTAGAACAACTGCTCCAATGCATCAATGTACCTAAATATGTTAAATATTGGTTTTAATACTCATTCTCCATTGGTACTTCATCAATTTGCAGGCGATGAGTCACAATAACGTGGCTGAAATTTTGTTGACCAGACCACACACTAGAAGGTGAAGGGACGACGACGTTTCGGTCCGTCCTGGACCATTCTCAAGTCGATTGTGATACGTCGTCGTCTCTTCACTTTCTAGTGTGTGGTTTGGTCAACTTCATCAAGTGGTTAATCTGTACTTCGATTTGGGGCCAGATTTGTGTGGTGATAAGGTACGCTTAAGGTACAGCTGTTAGTGGTAGCGTCCCTTAAGTGGAATATATATCCATTTCACCCTGAATCTTGCAGAACAACTTGCAAGATCTGGTTCAATTGCCTCCTTAATATTGTCATACTGGTTCCAGCCGTATGTCACATATTTACACTCACACATTACAAGATCAAATGAGAAAATCAATTGGAGTAATGAGGGGGATTCGAACCATCGACCTAGGTACTGCCAGGGACACGAACATTATAAAAAGAATCATAGGCTATTACAGTCGCCTATTTTTCGTCAACACACTTCACATATCCGGGAGTTTAAAACAACAACAAAATGTTACAAATTTAACACATTTATTCCCGTGCAGGTCAGAGAGGTTAAAGGTCAGCAACTGTCAGTCGACCTGACAAGACCCTCCAATTTTAACAATTTCTCAGATCACGTGAATAGTGTATATTTTAAACGGGAGCAAACAAACAAGAAAATCACACCTTCCTTGATATTAACAAGTCAGCCTGGATATGTTAATTCATGTTAATTCACAGTCTGGCGAGGTTAGTTCTGCGTGGACTGATATTAAGTCTTCCTAGGGCAACACCCTCTTTGGGGGCAAAAGCGTACTATCCCTCACCTTTAGACAAAGTCGGTCTGCACGTGTTATAATGATATATTTTCACCCAAGTTATGGTCGGTATTTTTCTAGTTGGGTTGTCAGTCATTCACTTCCTGGTCATCATAAGCCCAAATCAGGCTGTCTGTTGGCGAAGGTGAAGACATTAAATTATACCGTGAATTGTATTCACCTACAACAATGAGATTGTATTCACCTACATCAATGAGATTGTATTCACCTACAACAATGAGATTGTATTCACCTACAACAATGAGATTGTATTCACCTACAACAATGAGATTGTATTCACCTACAACAATGAGATTGTATTCACCTACAACAATGAGATCGCGAGTCCGTGTTTAAGAGAATGGCGTTTCTACCAGATACATAGACAGTCTGTGTGTTTGTATAACTGTCACATTAGTCGAGAGAGTATAGTGATCAAACACACACACACACACACACACACACATGTCAATGTTTGCAGATGACGCAAAATTAATGAGAAGAGTTGTGACAGACGAGGATTGTAGGATCCTCCAAGAGGACTTAAACAGGCTGCAGAGATGGTCAGGGAAATGGCTACTGGAGTTTAACACCAGTAAATGTAAAGTTATGGAAATGGGATCAGGTGACAGGAGACCAAAGGGACAGTACACAATGAAGGGGAACAGCCTACCTGTAACGATTCGAGAAAGAGACCTGGGAGTGGATGTGACACCTAATCTAACTCCTGAGGCACATATAAATAGGATAACGACAGCAGCGTACTCTACACTGGCGAAAATTAGAACTTCATTCAGAAACCTAAATGAGGAAGCTTTTAGGGCGCTTTACACTGCCTACGTGAGACCCGTCTTAGAGTATGCCGCGCCATCATGGAGCCCCCACCTGAAGAAACACATAAAGAAACTGGAGAAGGTTCAGAGGTTTGCGACGAGGCTTGTCCCAGAGCTACGAGGGATGGGATATGAAGAGCGGCTGAAGGAACTGAACCTTACGACACTAGAGAAAAGAAGGGAGAGAGGAGATATGATAGGGACATATAAAATACTCAGGGGAATTGACAAAGTGGAAATAGATGAAATGTTCACACGTAATAATAACAGAACGAGGGGACATGGGTGGAAACTGGAAACTCAGATGAGTCACAGAGATGTTAGGAAGTTTTCTTTTAGCGTGAGAGTAGTAGAAAAATGGAATGCACTTGGGGAACAGGTTGTGGAAGCAAATACTATTCATACTTTTAAAACTAGGTATGATAGGGAAATGGGACAGGAGTCATTGCTGTAAACAACCGATAGCTAGAAAGGCGGGATCCAAGAGTCAATGCTCGATCCTGCAAGCACATATAGGTGAGTACACACACACACATACACATACACACACACACACACACACATACACACACACACACACACATACACACACACACACATACACACACACACACACGTCAAGTTTATGCCAGAAGCGACCACAGAAGAACTCAAGCCAGCGACAACACACACAAAATTTATAGTTCAAAGCAACAATTGAATAAACCCGTTTTAAAACGTCATTAATAACACAATATACAACCTATGTCAGAAAACACGTCCAGTATGCAGCTCCTTTATGGCTCTCACACATTGGTAATTACATTAATATATCATCAAAAGGTTTAGTTAGTTTTTTAATAATTAGATTTCCCTACGACATCAGGTTAAGATTGATCTAAATTAAAAATAATAAGAGAGTAGTATCAGGGGAATGAGCCAAGCCATTACGACTATATAGCACTTGAAATCAGTCAGGATAAGGATTTGGGATGGGTCCTCGTTCAAGACTTTAAGAGAATGAGATTTTCAGAACAAGAAAAAAGCAAGAAAGTCGAAGGCACAGGTGTAAAATGAAGATGCAGACTTACAAGGGATAAATGCGTTTTCCAGCAGAGTACCCATCGTATCCAACAGGGTAGTGGTGTATGTAGATCTCCTCCCTCCCTCTCCCATGTTTTAAAACTATATATGGCTAAGACATTAATTAGAAGCTGAAACATTAGACAGGTAGCAACGTCGGCAACCCCCACTCTCTCCCTCTCCCTCTCACACTCTCACTCTCTTACTCTCTCACTCTCTTGTTGCAGGAAGGCATAGGAGAAGACTACTTTTCAGTCCTGTTACCATCTCCCGAAGCACTTTAAATATGTAACAGGTTGGCAATCAAATTTGTCTGCATTCAACTATTCCATCAACCCAAAATGACATTTAATGTTCCAATACAACAATAATCCAAAAATCCAATCCAATAATCCAAAATACAATAATACAAAATAATCCAAAAACAATCCAATCCAAAAAAGCAATAAAAATAAATAATAAAATTAAATTTAATAGGGTTAGTCTTTGATAATTTAATATGTTTTCATAATATAATGAAAAATTAATTTAATAATTGTGTATAATAATTAATAAAAAATCATTTATATTACTTTTAGTCCCGTTATCATCCCCATTTTCATAATAACGTTGACAATCATTTATAATAACCACTAAACACTTCGTCATATCAGCACAAGGTCCAGCAAAAAAAAAAAAAAAGAGGACAATGTAGGAAAAAAATCCCTCTTGCATGAGGAAAGTTGAGAGAGCGAGCTATACGTCATTCCCAGGGTGTTCCTATTTGTTTGGGAGTTGAGAGTGAAGGCACTCAGTCACACTCTGGCCTCACCAGAGTGAACAGTTCCACTCACCCTCCTTGCTGCAGATATTGACCTAAAATCCACTTTATTAAATGCTAAATTTTGTATTTGGGGGAGCAGAGAGAGAGAGAGAGAGAGTGAGTGTACTCACCTAGTTGTTCTTGCGGGGGTTGAGCTCTAGCTCTTTGGTCCCGCCTCTCAACTGTCAATCAACTGGTGTATAGATTCCTGAGCCTACTGGGCTCTATCATATCTACATTTGAAACTGTGTATGGAGTCAGCCTCCACCACATCACTGCCTAATGCATTCCATTTACTAACTACTCTGACTAAGGCTAACCATGCGATGAGTGATTGATTGATATAGGCTAAGACCTATATCAACCTTTGAAGGGTTATTTAAACCTATATCAACCTCTGAAGGGTTATTAAGGTTTATATCAACCTCTGAAGGGTTATTAAGGTTTATATCAACCTCTGAAGGGTTATTAAGGTCTATATCAACTTCTGGAAGGGCTATTAAGACTAATCAACCTCTGGAAGGGTTATTAAGGCCTATCAACCTCTGGAAGGGTTATTAAGGCCTATCAACCTCTGGAAGGGTTGTTAAAGATACAACTTACGAGCTCTGAAACCTCACAACCAAAAGGTTGTTATTATTATAAATAATAATAACAACCCCCCCCCCCCCCCCGTTCCTTGCATCTGCACCCACTCCAAGAACCTGAACTGACTGGGCACGGAAACAAATGCGTTTGTTGCTTGGAATTCTTTGGATGGTAGCGAGCATTTACCCGATGCTCTTTAGCGAAACCTGTTCATCTTTTCCTCAATCATGGCGGCTTTGTTGATGTATATTACAGAATTGTTTTAAACGGGGAAGAATTATGAGGTTGTTTATAATAATAACAACCTTTTGGTTGTGAGGTTTCAGAGCTCGTAAGTTGTATCTTTAACAACCCTTCCAGAGGTTGATAGGCCTTAATAACCCTTCCAGAGGTTGATAGGCCTTAATAACCCTTCCAGAGGTTGATTAGTCTTAATAGCCCTTCCAGAAGTTGATATAGACCTTAATAACCCTTCAGAGGTTGATATAAACCTTAATAACCCTTCAGAGGTTGATATAAACCTTAATAACCCTTCAGAGGTTGATATAGGTTTAAATAACCCTTCAAAGGTTGATATAGGTCTTAGCCTATATCAATCAATCACTCATCGCATGGTTAGCCTTAGTCAGAGTAGTTAGTAAATGGAATGCATTAGGCAGTGATGTGGTGGAGGCTGACTCCATACACAGTTTCAAATGTAGATATGATAGAGCCCAGTAGGCTCAGGAATCTATACACCAGTTGATTGACAGTTGAGAGGCGGGACCAAAGAGCTAGAGCTCAACCCCCGCAAGAACAACTAGGTGAGTACACTCACTCTCTCTCTCTCTCTCTCTGCTCCCCCAAATACAAAATTTAGCATTTAATAAAGTGGATTTTAGGTCAATATCTGCAGCAAGGAGGGTGAGTGGAACTGTTCACTCTGGTGAGGCCAGAGTGTGACTGAGTGCCTTCACTCTCAACTCCCAAACAAATAGGAACACCCTGGGAATGACGTATAGCTCGCTCTCTCAACTTTCCTCATGCAAGAGGGATTTTTTTCCTACATTGTCCTCTTTTTTTTTTTTTGCTGGACCTTGTGCTGATATGACGAAGTGTTTAGTGGTTATTATAAATGATTGTCAACGTTATTATGAAAATGGGGATGATAACGGGACTAAAAGTAATATAAATGAGATTTTATTAATTATTATACACAATTATTAAATTAATTTTTCATTATATTATGAAAACATATTAAATTATCAAAGACTAACCCTATTAAATTTAATTTTATTATTTATTTTTATTGCTTTTTTGGATTGGATTGTTTTTGGATTATTTTGTATTATTGTATTTTGGATTATTGGATTGGATTTTTGGATTATTGTTGTATTGGAACATTAAATGTCATTTTGGGTTGATGGAATAGTTGAATGCAGACAAATTTGATTGCCAACCTGTTACATATTTAAAGTGCTTCGGGAGATGGTAACAGGACTGAAAAGTAGTCTTCTCCTATGCCTTCCTGCAACCAGAGAGTGAGAGAGTAAGAGAGTGAGAGTATGAGAGGGAGAGGGAGAGAGTGGGGGTTGCCGACGTGGCTACCTGTCTAATGTTTCAGCTTCTAATTAATGTCTTAGCCATATATAGTTTTAAAACATGGGAGAGGGAGGGAGGAGATCTACATACACCACTACCCTGTTGGATACGATGGGTACTCTGCTGGAAAACGCATTTATCCCTTGTAAGTCTGCATCTTCATTTTACACCTGTGCCTTCGACTTTCTTGCTTTTTTCTTGTTCTGAAAATCTCATTCTCTTAAAGTCTTGAACGAGGACCCATCCCAAATCCTTATCCTGACTGATTTCAAGTGCTATATAGTCGTAATGGCTTGGCTCATTCCCCTGATACTACTCTCTTATTATTTTTAATTTAGATCAATCTTAACCTGATGTCGTAGGGAAATGTAATTATTAAAAAACTAACTAAACCTTTTGATGATATATTAATGTAATTACCAATGTGTGAGAGCCATAAAGGAGCTGCATACTGGACGTGTTTTCTGACATAGGTTGTATATTGTGTTATTAATGATGTTTTAAAAGGGGTTTATTCAATTGTTGCTTTGAACTATAAATTTTGTGTGTGTTGTCGCTGGCTTGAGTTCTTCTGTGGTCGCTTCTGGCATAAACTTGACGTGTGTGTGTGTGTGTATGTGTGTGTGTGTGTGTATGTGTGTGTGTATGTGTGTGTGTGTGTGTGTGTGTGTGTGTATGTGTATGTGTGTGTGTGTACTCACCTATATGTGCTTGCAGGATCGAGCATTGACTCTTGGATCCCGCCTTTCTAGCTATCGGTTGTTTACAGCAATGACTCCTGTCCCATTTCCCTATCATACCTAGTTTTAAAAGTATGAATAGTATTTGCTTCCACAACCTGTTCCCCAAGTGCATTCCATTTTTCTACTACTCTCACGCTAAAAGAAAACTTCCTAACATCTCTGTGGCTCATCTGAGTTTCCAGTTTCCACCCATGTCCCCTCGTTCTGTTATTATTACGTGTGAACATTTCATCTATTTCCACTTTGTCAATTCCCCTGAGTATTTTATATGTCCCTATCATATCTCCTCTCTCCCTTCTTTTCTCTAGTGTCGTAAGGTTCAGTTCCTTCAGCCGCTCTTCATATCCCATCCCTCGTAGCTCTGGGACAAGCCTCGTCGCAAACCTCTGAACCTTCTCCAGTTTCTTTATGTGTTTCTTCAGGTGGGGGCTCCATGATGGCGCGGCATACTCTAAGACGGGTTTCACGTAGGCAGTGTAAAGCGCCCTAAAAGCTTCCTCATTTAGGTTTCTGAATGAAGTTCTAATTTTCGCCAGTGTAGAGTACGCTGCTGTCGTTATCCTATTTATATGTGCCTCAGGAGTTAGATTAGGTGTCACATCCACTCCCAGGTCTCTTTCTCGAATCGTTACAGGTAGGCTGTTCCCCTTCATTGTGTACTGTCCCTTTGGTCTCCTGTCACCTGATCCCATTTCCATAACTTTACATTTACTGGTGTTAAACTCCAGTAGCCATTTCCCTGACCATCTCTGCAGCCTGTTTAAGTCCTCTTGGAGGATCCTACAATCCTCGTTTGTCACAACTCTTCTCATTAATTTTGCGTCATCTGCAAACATTGACATGTGTGTGTGTGTGTGTGTGTGTGTGTGTTTGATCACTATACTCTCTCGACTAATGTGACAGTTATACAAACACACAGACTGTCTATGTATCTGGTAGAAACGCCATTCTCTTAAACACGGACTCGCGATCTCATTGTTGTAGGTGAATACAATCTCATTGTTGTAGGTGAATACAATCTCATTGTTGTAGGTGAATACAATCTCATTGTTGTAGGTGAATACAATCTCATTGTTGTAGGTGAATACAATCTCATTGATGTAGGTGAATACAATCTCATTGTTGTAGGTGAATACAATTCACGGTATAATTTAATGTCTTCACCTTCGCCAACAGACAGCCTGATTTGGGCTTATGATGACCAGGAAGTGAATGACTGACAACCCAACTAGAAAAATACCGACCATAACTTGGGTGAAAATATATCATTATAACACGTGCAGACCGACTTTGTCTAAAGGTGAGGGATAGTACGCTTTTGCCCCCAAAGAGGGTGTTGCCCTAGGAAGACTTAATATCAGTCCACGCAGAACTAACCTCGCCAGACTGTGAATTAACATGAATTAACATATCCAGGCTGACTTGTTAATATCAAGGAAGGTGTGATTTTCTTGTTTGTTTGCTCCCGTTTAAAATATACACTATTCACGTGATCTGAGAAATTGTTAAAATTGGAGGGTCTTGTCAGGTCGACTGACAGTTGCTGACCTTTAACCTCTCTGACCTGCACGGGAATAAATGTGTTAAATTTGTAACATTTTGTTGTTGTTTTAAACTCCCGGATATGTGAAGTGTGTTGACGAAAAATAGGCGACTGTAATAGCCTATGATTCTTTTTATAATGTTCGTGTCCCTGGCAGTACCTAGGTCGATGGTTCGAATCCCCCTCATTACTCCAATTGATTTTCTCATTTGATCTTGTAATGTGTGAGTGTAAATATGTGACATACGGCTGGAACCAGTATGACAATATTAAGGAGGCAATTGAACCAGATCTTGCAAGTTGTTCTGCAAGATTCAGGGTGAAATGGATATATATTCCACTTAAGGGACGCTACCACTAACAGCTGTACCTTAAGCGTACCTTATCACCACACAAATCTGGCCCCAAATCGAAGTACAGATTAACCACTTGATGAAGTTGACCAAACCACACACTAGAAAGTGAAGAGACGACGACGTATCACAATCGACTTGAGAATGGTCCAGGACGGACCGAAACGTCGTCGTCCCTTCACCTTCTAGTGTGTGGTCTGGTCAACAAAATTTCAGCCACGTTATTGTGACTCATCGCCTGCAAATTGATGAAGTACCAATGGAGAATGAGTATTAAAACCAATATTTAACATATTTAGGTACATTGATGCATTGGAGCAGTTGTTCTAGACTATATGAAAGATCACATAGTGTGTGTCAAGAGGTGCTAGCTTGGTGATACTAGAAAACAAAATTCTGCGTGATGTTAGGAAAAAAAATCCATATTTAACATAAGAATAAACCACAAGTGATGATGCGTATAAGTGGTTCACTCGATTTGCCACTCCGTAAGAAACTCGGTTGTTTTGCACGTATATGAATACGCGGGATGAGTGACGCTGCCCAATACTGTCCCTATGGCGGTGTGTCCACTCACAGGATGAGTGGCGCTGCCCAATACTGTCACTATGGCGGTGTGTCCACTCACAGGATGAGTGACGCTGCCCAATACTGTCCCTATGGCGGTGTGTCCACTCACAGGATGAGTGGCGCTGCCCAATACTGTCACTATGGCGGTGTGTCCACTCACAGGATGAGTGGCGCTGCCCAATACTGTCCCTATGGCGGTGTGTCCACTCACAGGATGAGTGGCGCTGCCCAATACTGTCCCTATGGCGGTGTGTCCACTCACAGGATGAGTGGCGCTGCCCAATACTGTCACTATGGCGGTGTGTCCACTCACAAGATGAGTGACGCTGCCCAATACTGTCACTATGGCGGTGTGTCCACTCACAAGATGAGTGACGCTGCCCAATACTGTCACTATGGCGGTGTGTCCAGTCACAGGATGAGTGACGCTGCCCAATACTGTCACTATGGTGGTGTGTCCACTCACAAGATGAGTGGCGCTGCCCAATACTGTCACTATGGCGGTGTGTCCACTCACAGGATGTGTGGCGCTGCCCAATACTGCCACTATGGTGGTGTGTCCACTCACAAGATTAGTGACGCTGCCCAATACTGTCACTATGGTGGTGTGTCCACTCACAGGATGAGTGGTGCTGCCCAATACTGTCACTATGGCGGTGTGTCCACTCACAGGATGAGTGGCGCTGCCCAATACTGTCACTATGGCGGTGTGTCCACTCACTGGATGAGTGGCGCTGCCCAATACTGTCACTATGGTGGTGTGTCCACTCACAAGATGAGTGGCGCTGCCCAATACTGTCACTATGGCGGTGTGTCCACTCACAGGATGAGTGGCGCTGCCCAATACTGTCACTATGGCGGTGTGTCCACTCACAAGATGAGTGACGCTGCCCAATACTGTCACTATGGCGGTGTGTCCACTCACAGGATGAGTGACGCTGCCCAATACTGTCACTATGGCGGTGTGTCCACTCACAAGATGAGTGACGCTGCCCAATACTGTCACTATGGCGGTGTGTCCACTCACAGGATGAGTGGCGCTGCCCAATACTGTCACTATGGCGGTGTGTCCACTCACAAGATGAGTGACGCTGCCCAATACTGTCACTATGGCGGTGTGTCCACTCACAGGATGAGTGACGCTGCCCAATACTGTCACTATGGCGGTGTGTCCACTCACAAGATGAGTGACGCTGCCCAATACTGTCACTATGGCGGTGTGTCCAGTCACAGGATGAGTGACGCTGCCCAATACTGTCACTATGGTGGTGTGTCCACTCACAAGATGAGTGGCGCTGCCCAATACTGTCACTATGGTGGTGTGTCCACTCACAGGATGAGTGGCGCTGCCCAATACTGTCACTATAGCGGTGTGTCCACTCACAGGATGAGTGGCGCTGCCCAATACTGTCCCTATGGCGGTGTGTCCACTCACAAGATGAGTGACGCTGCCCAATACTGTCACTATGGCGGTGTGTCCACTCACAGGATGAGTGACGCTGCCCAATACTGTCACTATGGCGGTGTGTCCACTCACAGGATGAGTGGCGCTGCCCAATACTGTCACTATGGCGGTGTGTCCACTCACAGGATGAGTGGCGCTGCCCAATACTGTCACTATGGCGGTGTGTCCACTCACAGGATGAGTGGCGCTGCCCAATACTGTGACTATGGCGGTGTGTCCACTCACAGGATGAGTGGCGCTGCCCAATACTGTCACTATGGCGGTGTGTCCACTCACATGATGAGTGGCGCTGCCCAATACTGTCACTATGGCGGTGTGTCCACTCACAGGATGAGTGACGCTGCCCAATACTGTCACTATGGCGGTGTGTCCACTCACAGGATGAGTGGCGCTGCCCAATACTGTCACTATGGCGGTGTGTCCACTCACAAGATGAGTGGCGCTGCCCAATACTGTCACTATGGTGGTGTGTCCACTCACAGGATGAGTGGCGCTGCCCAATACTGTCACTATGGCGGTGTGTCCACTCACAGGATGAGTGACGCTGCCCAATACTGTCACTATGGCGGTGTGTCCACTCACAGGATGAGTGGCGCTGCCCAATACTGTCACTATGGCGGTGTGTCCACTCACAAGATGAGTGGCGCTGCCCAATACTGTCACTATGGTGGTGTGTCCACTCACAGGATGAGTGGCGCTGCCCAATACTGTCACTATGGCGGTGTGTCCACTCACAAGATGAGTGGCGCTGCCCAATACTGTCACTATGGTGGTGTGTCCACTCACAGGATGAGTGGCGCTGCCCAATACTGTCACTATGGCGGTGTGTCCACTCACAAGATGAGTGGCGCTGCCCAATACTGTCACTATGGCGGTGTGTCCACTCACAGGCTGAGTGGCGCTGCCCAATACTGTCACTATGGCGGTGTGGCCACTCACAGGATGAGTGGCGCTGCCCAATACTGTCACTATGGCGGTGTATCCACTCACAGGATGAGTGGCGCTGCCCAATACTGTCACTATGGCGGTGTGTCCACTCACAGGATGAGTGACGCTGCCCAATACTGTCCCTATGGCGGTGTGTCCACTCACAAGATGAGTGGCGCTGCCCAATACTGTCACTATGGTGGTGTGTCCACTCACAGGATGAGTGGCGCTGCCCAATACTGTCACTATGGCGGTGTGTCCACTCACAGGATGAGTGGCGCTGCCCAATACTGTCACTATGGCGGTGTGTCCACTCACAGGATGAGTGGCGCTGCCCAATACTGTCACTATGGCGGTGTGTCCACTCACAGGATGAGTGACGCTGCCCAATACTGTCACTATGGCGGTGTGTCCACTCACAGGATGAGTGACGCTGCCCAATACTGTACTCACCTAGTTGTACTCACCTAGTTGTGTTTGCGGGGGTTGAGCTCTGGCTCTTTGGTCCCGCCTCTCAACCGTCAATCAACAGGTGTACAGATTCCTGAGCCTATCGGGCTCTGTCATATCTACACTTGAAACTGTGTATGGAGTGAGCCTCCACCACATCACCCCACAATGCATTCCATTTGTCAACCACTCTGACACTAAAAAAGTTCTTTCTAATATCTCTGTGGCTCATTTGGGCACTCAGTTTCCACCTGTGTCCCCTTGTGCGTGTTCCCCTTGTGTTAAATAGACTATCTTTATCTACCCTATCAATCCCCTTCAGAATCTTGAATGTGGTGGTCATGTCCCCCCTAACTCTTCTGTCTTCCAGCGAAGTGAGGTTTAATTCCCGTAGTCTCTCCTCGTAGCTCATACCTCTCAGCTCGGGTACTAGTCTGGTGGCAAACCTTTGAACCTTTTCCAGTTTAGTCTTATCCTTGACTAGATATGGACTCCATGCTGGGGCTGCATACTCCAGGATGGGCCTGACATATGTGGTATACAAAGTTCTGAATGATTCTTTACACAAGTTTCTGAATGCCGTTCGTATGTTGGCCAGCCTGGCATATGCCGCTGATGTTATCCGCTTGATATGTGCTGCAGGAGACAGGTCTGGCGTGATATCAACCCCCAAGTCTTTTTCCTTCTCTGACTCCTGAAGAATTTCCTCTCCCAGATGATACCTTGTATCTGGCCTCCTGCTCCCTACACCTATCTTCATTACATTACATTTGGTTGGGTTAAACTCTAACAACCATTTGTTCGACCATTCCTTCAGATTGTCTAGGTCTTCTTGAAGCCTCAAACAGTCCTCTTCTGTTTTAATCCTTCTCATAATTTTAGCATCGTCTGCAAACATTGAGAGAAATGAATCGATACCCTCCGGGAGATCATTTACATATATCAGAAACAAGATAGGACCGAGTACAGAGCCCTGTGGGACTCCACTGGTGACTTCACGCCAATCGGAGGTCTCACCCCTCACCGTAACTCTCTGCTTCCTATTGCTTAGATACTCCCTTATCCACTGGAGCACCTTACCAGCTACACCTGCCTGTCTCTCCAGCTTATGTACCAGCCTCTTATGCGGTACTGTGTCAAAGGCTTTCCGACAATCCAAGAAAATGCAGTCCGCCCAGCCCTCTCTTTCTTGCTTAATCTGTGTCACCTGATCGTAGAATTCTATCAAGCCTGTAAGGCAAGATTTACCCTCCCTGAATCCATGTTGGCGATTTGTCACGAAGTCCCTTCTCTCCAGATGTGTTACCAGGTTTTTTTCTCACGATCTTCTCCATCACCTTGCATGGTATACAAGTCAAGGACACTGGCCTGTAGTTCAGTGCCTCTTGTCTGTCGCCCTTTTTGTATATTGGGACCACATTCGCCGTCTTCCATATTTCTGGTAGGTCTCCCGTCTCTAGTGATTTACTATACACTATGGAGAGTGGCAAGCAAAGTGCCTCTGCACACTCTTTCAGTACCCATGGTGAGATCCCATCTGGACCAACCGCCTTTCTAACATCCAGATCCAGCAGGTGTCTCTTGACCTCCTCTCTCGTAATTTCGAACTCCTCCAAGGCCGCCTGGTTTACCTCCCTTTCTCCTAGCACAGTGACCTCACCCTGTTCTATTGTGAAGACCTCCTGGAACCTCTTGTTGAGTTCCTCACACACCTCTCTGTCATTCTCTGTATACCTGTCCTCGCCTGTTCTAAGTTTCAATACCTGTTCTTTCACTGTTGTTTTCCTTCTGATGTGACTGTGGAGTAGCTTTGGTTCGGTCTTGGCTTTGTTTGCTATATCATTTTCAAAAATTTTCTCTGCTTCTCTTCTCACCCTGACGTACTCATTCCTGGTTCTCTGGTATCTCTCCCTGCTTTCTGGTGTTCTGTTATTCCGGAAGTTCCTCCACGCCTTTTTGTTCAGTTTCTTCGCTTCCATACATGCCCTATTATACCATGGATTCTTTTGTTGCTTCTCGGATTTTTCCCTTTGGGCCGGGATGAACCTGTTTACTGCCTCCTGACACTTTTGGGTAACATAGTCCATCATACCCTGTACAGAAGTCCATCATACCCTGTACAGACATCATACTGTCACTATGGCGGTGTGTCCACTCACAGGATGAGTGACGCTGCCCAATACTGTCACTATGGCGGTGT